>NW_027195182.1:142500-265000 GCF_038502225.1 Cherax quadricarinatus
TTGTAAGGCGAACCGGCCATCACTACAAGGTATTTTAGAGGCCCTTTCCTTGCTTTTCTAAATATTTCAAAATGATAAATACCGAAAGAGGTCTCGTCACACATTTCACTATTAAAAATAAAGTTTATTACAAAAATTTGCAATTAAGTGTCAACCTAGCAGCGTGATCCAGTACATTATCTCCGTGCTCTCAAACTCCACATTCTCCAAGATAAAATTGTTGACAAAACCGTGCTGCTGTTGTGGATCTTATAATTAGCTGTCGAGAGCTGGGAACACTCAATTAGTAATAAGTGACTGATAACCTTAAGCCGCAAGAGTGGCAGGGATCGAGGTTCACATAACAGTCTTCCTTCGCACTCTAAACTGGTACTGAATGACCGGGGGCAGTTGACTGTGATCCATTACGTTAGACTAAATAGGTCATTGTTTTACACACACACACACACACACACACACACACACACACACACTACAGACCAGTGTCACTGACATGTATAGTAAGCAAAGTCATGGAGAACATTATCAGGAGAAGAGTGGAGCACCTAGAAAGAAATGAGCTTATCAACGACAACCAGCACGGTTTCAAGGACGAGAAACCCTATATCGCAAACCTAATGGATGACAGGATGACATCAGTAAGACATGAGAGAGAGGGGTGGGTAGATTGCGTTTTCTTAGACTGTAAGAAGGCTTTTGATACAATTCCACTCAAGAGATTAGTGCAAAAGCTGGGGGATCAGGCAGGTATAACAGCTAAGGCACTGCAATGGATCAGGGGATACGTAACGGGAAGACATCAGCGAGTCAGGGTACGTGACGAGGCGTCAGAGTGGGCACTTGTGACGACCCGGGTTGCAAGGGGGTCAGTACTAGGACCGGTGCTGTTTCTCGTATATGTGAACGACATGACGGAAGGAATAGAATCAGTGCTACTGTTTGCAGACGATGTGAAGTTAATGAGGAAAATTCAATTGCAGGAGGACCAGGCAGGACTACAAGGGGATCTGGGTCGGCTGCAGGCCTGGTCCAGAAACTGGCTCCTGGAGCTCATCCCCACCAAGTGCAAAGTCATGAAGATTGAGGAAGGGCGAAGAAGACCGCAGACGAAGTACAGTCTAGGGGACCAGAGACTACAAACATCACTCAAGGAAAAGGATCTTCTGAGCCGTACATTAACCAAATAACTGCTTCATCATATGGCGCCTAGCAAACCTAAGAATAACATTCCGACATCTCAGTAAGGAATCGTTCGGGACCCTGTACACCGTGTACGTCAGGTCCATATTGGAGTATGCAGCACCAGTTTGGAGCCCATACCTAGCCAAGCACTTAAGGAAATTAGAGAAAGTGCAAAGGTCTGCAAGAAGACTAGTCCCGGAGCTAAGGGGCATGTCCTACGAGGAGACGTTAATGGAAATCGACCTGACGACACTGGAGGGCAGGAGAGGGAGGATATGACAACGACATATAAAATACTGAGAGGAATCGACAAGGTAGACAGAGACTGGATGTTCTGGTGATGGGACACAGCAACAAGGGGTCACAATTGGAAGTTGAATATTCAAATTAGTCACAGGGATGTTAAGAAGTATTTATTCAGTCACAGGAAATGGAATAGCCTGGAAAGTGATGTAGTGGAGGCATGATCCATACATAGCTTTAAGAAGAGGTATGATAAAGCTCATGGGGCAAGGAGAGTTACCTAGCAGCAACAGTGAAGAGGCGGGGCCAGCTGTAACTCGACCCCTGCAACCACAACGAGATGAGTACACACATTTTATAGACTGAGAGGCGACTCTGTTGCTTGAGAGTCGCTTTTCAGATTCTCCCTGTCGACCCTGTCAGTTTCTCTGAGTATTTTGTGTATCGTAACCATGTCAAGTCTGGTCCTTCTTTTTTTTTTTTGGTTGTCAAGCCGCTATCAGAAAATTAACATCAAGAATAGACAATGGTCATGGAGAAATTTACAAACAGTACACTGTATACCACTTGTTCAAGTAGAAAGGGCTGCAGTGTAGTGCAGCGATCTGCGAATGTGGTATACACAAGAAGTGTGCTTTCATTTCATTAAATGTCCCATCGGTAAAAATATCTGATGATCGCAATAAAACAGCCTGAGGTGGGAAAGAAAACAGCGGAGTGCAATTTTGGTTCCTGTAATCAGACACATGCAGGAAAAAACTAAAGCTCTCCTCGATTACCCTCGAGTCCTTTATATTCCAACTTAAGAAACCATGAACTGTGGTTAGAAGTACAACAGTAACAGTAAGCAGTTGTAGTCTAAGGACTAGGAAGGTCTGTAAAGTCAACGTGTGGAGGTAACGGAAAATCAGGAAGGAGCGAATTACGAGAACTCCGAGAAGAAAGACGTTGTGTGTAAGGTTAAATAAGTTGTGAATGTGAAGGGCTGGAAGGTGGATCAGTGTCCATCCATGGTTTTGTCTCCTCGATTAACGCTGACATGGCTTCAGCTCTTTCACATGACAGTGAAGCTGCTGGAAGCATGATGTCATAGGCAAAATATGCCGATTGAGTAAAATTGGAGAGACAACAGAAGCTACCAAAGAAGAGGGAGATAAGTAGAGGTGAGTTGTATATTGATGGGAAGAAACTAGAGTGGGGACAGGAGAGAGAGCACATGTACGTGGGTTGGATGAACTTCCACAATGGTAACAGAAGAATTACGAGGAAAAGTAAAGTATGGGGAAATAATACGAGAGTTAGGAGGCTGAAGAAGTTATGTACTTTGGTTATGTTTAAGACTTTTGAGATGTACGAATACGAGATAATGATTTAGTTGGGAGAAGCCTCGTAGACAGAGAAACGTGCAAGTGAAATGAAGAAGGACAGTAGGAAACGACGAAGTAGGAACCTCAGAGCCTAGGGCTGCAAAAGGGTTAAACATATATGCTGTATTGAACCCGTGCTCTACCCTCCCGTTCATGCCAGTATACCGGTAATCCAGGATAATTCATCCAGCGAGCCACCTCGGCAGGAAAGAGAGGGCGCTCGGAAACCCGTCGCTAGGCATACCCCCTTTGGCCGCCACCTCTTGGAACCGACAGGCAGCCTCCAGAGATACACCCATCACTTTAAGAGCAACTGAAGGCGTTTTCTGGAACTCTTATGGACGGATCAGCACATGTCAAGATGATCCAGATTCTACAGCAAACACCTCCACCGAGAGCCTCGACGGATGGGACGGACAAAGATTCCCTTTCTTAGACTCGACTCAAGTGAAATCCATAATGGCCGAACGCAGGAAAGGAAGGAGAAGGGATTTATTACTGTTATCATGGAGAAGCGCTAACCCGTAGGGATTCTACAGCTCCTGTGGGGGAGGGACAGAAGGCATTTAGGCTCAGTTCAGGGAACTGGAGCACAGATCCAATTCCCCAAATCAAGAACCTCTCACCAGTATCAAGTAACCTCCTTTTACGGGTGGAAAAGAGAGGAGGAAATGAGAGAGGAGGTGGGATAGGAAAAATGAAGCGAGGAAGACAGCTGAAGGCCCAGTTCCTAAGATTAAGAAATGCTTCACCACAGCAAGGGACTCCTCATTGAAAAGAGAAGATGACTCATAATATCGGTTTATGAGGCAAATATTTTCCTATACACGTATATTTTGTAGGAATACTCTGAATAAGATTTTAAACTTAAGGAAAAACCGGTAATCTTTCAGTCATAACGCTTTTTCTTACCTCTGAACATTTTCTCTCTCAGCTTTCCACGTAAACAGTTAAGTTACTCATTGTCTTGATACGCAAACACTAACTTTTAAAGCATATTCTACCACGACTGTCATAAATAATGACGGGGTCATAAAATGTATTCTGCTTTGCATTGTCCTCTATGTTTTGTGGTTTAATAAGATGCTCTTGTGTCATGGCTGTCCCTCAGAAGTGAGTGACCAATTTAGAACTCTAACTTATAGGTTAAATATGTATATATGGAAAGCAAACATGGTACTCTCAGTGTTATTAAAAGATAATCTGCATCATTTAGCACATCTCGGAGTTCTAAGTAATGTAAGTTAAAGAAACAAGTTGAAGCTGCAATAACAGCTACTTTACTCCCTTTGAAGGACCCCCAAAGCCAAGCTTATGTGGGCGAAGCATCGTGGGAACTTTAACAGCCGCTGTGGCACTAACTACCTAATCCTTTTTTAAGGGCACATGGATAGACTCACAAAGAATAGCTTAATTTCATTTGGAATTCAAGTTGCTAGGCCGTTCTTGACTTACCTAGTAATCCCAGACTGAAGCATCTCAGCGATCCCCTTTAGATGTGGATAACTTCTGCTGAAATACAGTTTCCTCGTCACTACCTATGTACCTGGAGAAACCAGACCACAAAATGATTCTTAAAATGAACACTATTTTCACTACGATCCGACGTAATTGTGTTCATAGCGATTTTATTCAACAAAGTCTCTTACAAACACAGTCTTGAGTTTTTTTTTAAATATTGCTGGGTAAACAATGTTTGCGCGCGCGCGCGCGTGTGTGTGTGTGTGTGTGTGTGTGTGTGTGTGTGTGTGTGTGTGTGTGTGTGTGTGTGTGTGTGTGTGTGTGTGGGCGCGTGTGAGTATGCTTGTATACATAGCAGTGTCACGTATACATTTTATTGTATTCCAACATTCTTTGTACTGGCTACATTCCCCCATCTGACTAGTTAAAAAAAGTAGCACACGAGTTTCGTGACACCTGCCACGTATTTTTCCCCTCACTGTCCCACTCCCTTCTGTCTCCCCTCTTCCCTAAGTGCATATAGATTGTGAGGAGGGTAAGGGCTTCCCTGTTCTTCCTCAGTCTTTCCACTGTTCCCTCTTCTCCACCTTATTCACAGTCTCTAGTATCAGTAGATATGTTGAGAATACTAATTGCTCGATACTCACAGGTTTCTGGTTCCTTTATCTTCAGTAAATGCTGTAAGAAGTACCCATCACGACGCTCTTTCTGTTCTTGAGCACCCATAGTGAGACAAACTATACTCACTTGGTAACTCATTCAGCTTTACGATACATAAATGTTAAAATATTGTTTCCAGTTCTCCACTACCTTGCTGCCAGACGTATCGTTGAGTATTATTCAAATTTGATAAATTAGACACATGTGCAACTCTTGGGTATCTTTACTGAGAAAACGTTTCGAAACACAGTGGCTTCATCAGTCCATACAAAGGAGAATCTTGAAGAACAGGAGGAGAATGAGGTAATCAGACCCTCAACCTTGAGTCGATGTGGTTAGTCCATCAATCTTGAGGGACTGATTACCAATGTCGTCAGGTCCATTTCCCTTAAATTTTCCTCGTAGGACATGCCCTTTAGCTCCGGGACTAGTCTCGTTGTAAACCTTTGCACTTTCTCTAGTTTCCAGACGTGCTTGGTCAGGTGAGGGTTGCAAACTGGAGCTGCATCCTGACGTACACGGTGTACAGGGTCCAAAACGACTCCATACTGAGATACCAGAATCCTATTCTGAAGTTCGCCAGGTGCCCATATTCTGCAGCTGTTATTTGGTTGATATGCTCCTCAGATGTGCTCAGTATTTATTATACACACTCCGAGATCCTTTTCTTTGGGTGAGGTTTGTAGTCTTGGCCCGCTAGACTCTGCTCTGTCCGCGGTCTTCACTGCCCTTCCGCAATCTTTATGACTTTGCACTTGGTGGGGTTGGGCAGGCCTGCAGTCTGTCCAGATCCCTCTGTAGTCTTTACATTTACTTGCACACTTGGTTATAGCCTGTTTACACCTTTGGGTGAACCAAGGGCTCGTCCTGGCCTTCTCATTATATCTGTTGCCCTTGGGTACAAGCCTCTCCTCCGCTTCCTTGCATATTGTCACATATTCCATCATCTTATTTTCTATTTTCCCTGCCCACTGTTTTCCCACTGGACCTCTCGCAAGAAATTCCTCATGCCTGTGTAGTCCTCTCTCTTGTAGTTTGGCTTCATTCTTCTTTCCCTTCCTGTTTCCCTTTCCACTTGTAATTCTATGTATTCGATGCTTAGAACCACGTGATCACTAGGTAGGTTGGTAGGGTGTGTGTGTGTGTGTGTGTGTGTGTGTGTGTGTGTACTCACCTAATTGTGGCTGCAGGGGTCGAGACTCAGCTCCTGGCCCCGCCTCTTCAGTGATCGCTACTAGGTCCTCTCTCACTCTCTGCTTCCTGAACTTTGTCATACCTCGTCTTAAACTCATGTATGGTTCCTGCCTCCACTACGTCAGTTGCTAGGCTATTCCACTTCCTGGCGACTCTATGACTGAAGAAATACTTCCTAACATCCCTGTGACTCGTCTGAGTCTTCAGCTTCCAATTGTGACCCCTTGTTTCTGTGTCCCATCTCTGGAACATCCTGTGTGTGTGAGAGAGAGCGCGCGAGCGTGCTATTACAAGACTGCAAGAACTGCAAGATGAAGAGTGAAGCTTCTACACTCTTGGGAAATTCAACACTACTTGAGGCAACAATTCTCGCCGGGTTTGTAAGACTGCTCTCGCCAGTCTTACTCTGACTTGATTTTCTCGCCAGGCTCTCAGGGCATCGCCTGCTGTCATACCAAACATTTCCACCAGATAGAATCCTTGAAAAGAAGAGCAATGTATAGACAGGAAAGTAAAAACAAATATATGAGAGCCATCACCAGGAAGAGGTGATAACTTCCACTGATCTGACCACGTTATTATAGCTTCCAATTTTCCTGACCACAAGATCAAGCGATGATTTTTAAAGAAGGCTAAATGTAGCCACCATTACCGTGTCTTGTCTCGTTACCATCATATCGAATATCGAGCTAGAGAAAGACAAATTTACTCATATTACACTACGGTGTTTACACACATTATTTCGGGAACACATCGTCAACTACCTCATTTGCCTGTCAGGTAGTTCCTCACGGAGCTGGAAATACCTACAGCGACTATGATATTCACTTACCAGCGACACCAAACATCTAATGACGTCTCTTGTTGTCCTCAACGTTCACAGTATCTACTTTCTTTAATACGATTATTATCCATGTGGATAAATTTAGTTACTGCTTGTGCAGCTTACCACACATACAACACAGAGCCACACGTTGTCAACACACCAGGTGACCACACTGAGTGGTTCCTGGTTCTCCCGCTTGACCTGCAACGCCTTCTGTATATAATCGTCACTGTTCTCATCTAACTTTATTATGACAAGCTTAAAAATCGAGTAAACATATGAACATTTATTATTTATCGTCAAAGCTTTGTGGTAAATTTCAATGTAATTGTAATTTGCCTTACATTTTTGACTAAAAGAATCACTGAGAATTTTTTTAATAATATTGATACATAAAAGTTAAATTACACTGTATATAAATGTTCTTGACGTAAATGAATTATGATAATACTCAGTCCATATTAGAAGTCGGAATTGAGCTAAATCGTCAGGATTTATTATTATTGGAAAATATATTTTGAAGAACTGTGTATTTATATATCACCTTCCATCAAAATTGACCGTCGAGTTAATATAAACGAGTCATCAAAAACTTATTCCCTGTTAAATAGTAAATGATAAAGTCTGAAGGACTGTAAGCAACACAGTCTCAATGGAAATAGAAATTGCATAAGAATGTTTCGGCATTTGGGTAGACGCTCGTGACTAACAGTGTTGACTCTGATGACACTAACAGTAGTTCGTCATCATGAGGGATTGAAAATCCCCATTATGATGATATCCTGATGATACCTTTTACCATGCTCATTACTGACAGCACCATGATTGGATGGTGTGAATAAAGAAAGCTTTTGGAGTATTAAAATGGGATAAAATACCGATAGGTTGCTAGGTGAGGTGCATGTGCAAGAGTTACGTATCTTTTTTTCCAAACGTATCGCCTACACAGTAGGCTTCTTCAGTCGAGTAAAGGAAAGTTGGTAGAAGCAGAAGAGATGTGAAGAGGTTGTAATTAGTCCATCACTCTTGATGTAATGTGGGTCACGCTACTCAGAACATGTGGGGTCACACTACTCAGAACATGTGGGGTCACATTACTCAGAACAATGTGGGTCACACACACTACCCAGAACATCACGTGGGGGGTCATATACTAACCAGAACATCATGTGGGCGCTAAAACAGGTGTGACTGGTAAATCTTCGGCAGTTTCTCATTGATTCACGAGGCTGACACTGAACTTGTTGTCATGTCAGTCTTCAACAGGTGAGCTTTATCATGTAACTCTTCAAGAGGTGAGCTTACTGTCATGTCATTTTCAACAAATGAGATTTATCATCAGTCATCAACAGATGAGCTTTTTTTTGTTATCCTTCATCAAGTAAGCTTTAGAATGTCAGTCTTCAGCAGATGAGCTCCGCCATGTCGAGTGACTGAATCCTCTGTAAAGAGGAGATTTTTCCAGTGGTAGATGAGAACATGTGTGTCGCAAGGACTGAGAGAGAAATGCTAAAGCTGGAGGAAATGATTTTCTCGATGTTTTCTGCTTGGGAGAAGTGATAAGTGGCAACTCATCTAAAATAAACAGGAAAACAGATCATTTTTCATGAATAAATTAACGTAGTTTATAACAGTTATGATGTCTGGACGGACAAAATTTTCTGAAGGTGTTTTATGTGTAACAGCAGATTTGTGAAAGCAGACATTAATTACCCTTTGTCTATCACGTCCAAAGTCATTTTTTTTAAAGGGGACCTAAGGAAGTGTCATTTGACAGGTCCATAATCGTCACATATCACCCAAATCTCCTTCCGTGGATCAAATTATTGGTAAACTGGTTAGGTGAATAAATGTCAGTGCAAAAATAACGAAAAAAGGCACAATACCGTGACTGGAACAATACACAAATTACCAGCACATATAAGAGAGGAGCTTACGACGACGTTTCGGTCCGACTTGGACCATTTACAAAGTCAGTGCGACTTTGTAAATTGTACAAGTAGGACCGAAACGTACTCGTAAGCTCCTCTCTTATATGTGCGGGTTATTTGTGAATGTCAGTGCAATTACATTATCAAAAAAATATGTTATTATTTTAAATGATATATTATATTAACAAAGATGTGCTGTAAAGCTGTGTTGTAGGTATGTTTGTTATTACTTAACACTTAAATATGGTTGTTTAGATTTAAGTAATTACAAATCCCTTTCCGTCATTTAGCTTTAGGCCTTTCACGCAGTTGCTTCCTTAGGAGATATGCAATGTTCTTAGGGTTGCATTAGGTAGAATGTAAAATTGTCAGAGGTAGAAGGTGGTGTAACCAGCACCGTGCTCCTCTTGACAAAGAGTGGTCACTGTGCACCCACACTCACACTCTCCTCTAAAACGTCCCTCTTTTTCCGTGGGGATATGGAAAGTCCACTGTAGTTGGCATTCAGCATAAGATCCAGATTAGGAAACATGACAGACAGCTCAAAGCCAAGACAAAAGAATATCCGCATATATAATGCAGAGGCGCAGTAGCCACTGGTTTTGTTGAAAACATAGTTTATGTAGTATACGGAATAACGTATGAAACACGCATTACTTGCTGTCAACCAGGTAATGAAGTATATTTAGATTCCAGGATGATCTAGAAGTCTAAAGATCGCCTAACCAATCGAATTATGTGATACATAGTTCTTGTGCTGTTGGTGTGTAAGCAGGGTATTATCTATGAAGGGATTCAGGAAAACCGGCAGGATGGACTAGATTCCTAGAGCTGGGAAGAACAGTGTCTGCACTCTGAAGGATGGGTGTTAATGTTGCAGATTTATAACTGTAGTGTAAGCGCGCTACTGATGTAGTGAATGATGAAAGTTTTTCATTTTCGGGCCACCCTGCCTGGGTGGGAAACGGCCGATGTGTTAATAAAAATAACGTAATAGTACTTTAATCCTGTAGATGTAAACCTTATGTATCGCTCTAAATAATCCAACTATATTTACGAATAGTAGGGATGAAATTCTAAATATTTCTAGAGACTGAAACGGCAGCTTAGTTTATTGAAATATGTATCACTCAAATTACTCAATCCCGTTGTTATTGGCCCTGTGTAACTGTTAAAACAATCCGTATGTGTTTATGTAAATGGACCATGGTGAGTTCAATGTAAATAAGACAGGTCAACATATATTAATGAGAGTGTTGTGAGTTATATTACCAACAGTATTTTCAATTCCTACCGAAACATTATAGTTTACGGGTGCAACATTAATAAAGTGAATTGTGGAGGCTTTTTAAATATCATAGAAAAAAAAAACACAGAAAATTCACTTCTAAAACTACCTAAAGAAACAGTGATCAAAGATGAACATGTTCAACCATTATGTCATCTCCAAGGTATGTACTGTTATGGATACTGTCTTGACCTAGTGAAAAGTAGCGCCTGAACAAGAGATGTTTAGGTAGAGAGAACCTGCCCATTGTCCTCATCGCCTCCGAGCCGTGTGGACGAGCTGCGCAGACGCTCCTGTTTGAGTTTGTTTTGCGCAGTTTACCTGATTGAGCTGCCCCTAGCGTTGCTTGGTGGAAACTTTATTTTCTCCAACATGGCGCTGAATAGCAGAAGAAGAATCAACACTGTCTGCATTGAGATGATCCGTGGTGCTGTCACAGGATCCAACATGGATTTATTATTACCAGCGATCATTCGCGATACCTATGGTATAGCAAATGAGGAGATATGTGGTGTCGCATTAAATGGAATGACAAGAATCTTCGTTAAAATGACGTCTGCACAAGTCTACGAGGCAGTGGTCGACAAGTATCAGGAGACCATCATACCGGTTAATACAGCTGTGTCGGTGAGACTTCATGATGTATCTCGACATTACACCTGGGTGAAAATAAGGAATGTGCCTTTTGAGGCGACTGATTTTGATATTACCAGTGAACTGCGTACTTATGGGACGGTTCACGTAGCCACAGCAGGGAGATGGGCAACTGGACCGTATGCAGGTGCGCTGGAAGGCGCGTATACAGTTAAAATGACTCTTAGACACCCTATTCCTTCATATATTGTGTTGAAAGAATTAAGGACTCAAGTCTATGTAACGTATGCGGGGCAACAACGTACGTGTCGGCTATGTGGGTCATATGACCACATCGCGGCGCAGTGTGGGAAACGAAGTGGGTACCCGGCACAAGAGCAACAGCAACGGCAACAGCAGCAACAGCAGCCAGTGGACGAGGTTGGCGATGAGCGAGAACAGTCTCTTGCTACACCGCCCCAACAACGGTTGTCATGGAGTGAGGAGGTGGACAAAGAAAAGGAGCTCGAATCGCCAATTGTAACGCTTCAAGGAGAATCTCAGTCATTGGACATACATAAGGTTTTTGAGGAGAAACTACCTAATATGGGTGAAGAAGTGGCGGCGTCTTTGGTAAAGGCGTTGGATGACTTGTTAGAGGAATCGGTCCTAGATCAGGTGGAAGACCCAGGCTTAGTTCTGGGGAAGGCTGTGAATGATGGTATGGCAGAAGATGACGGTTTGGCGACGAGAGAGTCTAAAGGACTGAAGGTGCATGCAGTAGAGGTGGAGGTGCATCAGGACGGTGCTTCAGATGTCAAAATGCAGGTGGAGGGCGGGACACGAAAGAGGACTGCAGCATCATCGGATTCTGATGATGTGCTCACTCCTGCCCAACGCCCTGGGAAAAAGTCTTGGGTGGAGGTACAGCAGAGAGGGAATGGTGAACCCAAGGATCAAGGGATTGCAAAGGTGATTCCCAACAAAGGGGGGAGGGACAGAGGTGTTGCAAAACGAACTGGGGTAAAGTCAATGCCGGGGACAAAAGGAAAACCCATTTGTTGAATTCAAGTGTTTTACTATAAATATTAACGGGTTGAGAGCTGAGAGGAAGCTTAAGTGGTTTAATGAGTATTTGGTGCGACTTGGTGTGGATGTGGTATTCTTACAGGAACATAATTTTAGGCCTGGTTATGAGTTGGATATGAGTGGTTATAATGTGTACATGGAACATGCGACACGTCTGAAAGGTGGGGCTGCCATTTTGGTAAAGGAAACTAGCCCATTTATAGTAAGGCGTAGTGAAGGGGGGGAGGGGAGGGTAATTAGAGTGGATGGAACTTGGGGTAGGGTTCCCATTAGTTTAGTATGTGTATATGGTCCGGCTGAGGGTGACGTGAGTATTAAAACTAAATTTGTTCGGGACGTGCTGGTCTATTTTTTACGTGGTTTACCGAATGTTGCAATAATAGGCGGAGATTGGAATTGCGTGATACGTCGTAAAGATGTGGAGCCCAGAGGTGCGGGGTGTTGTTTGGGTATATTGGGGGATATATTGTCCGGGGTGGGGTTAAAGGATGTGTGTGGGGGGGGAGGGATGGTAGAGCATACCTTCATTAAACGAGGTTATGCGGCGAGGTTGGACCGAATGTACGTGCCTTGTGCGGTTACTGTGCGGAGGGTGGATGTGATAGATGTGGTTTTTTCGGATCATAGAGGAGTGGTAATAGATGTGGATATTGAGGGTGTGCCTCGGAGGGGTCCATCATTTTGGAAATTGAATGTAAAGTTATTAAAGGAAGAGGATAGTCTTTTGTCTTTTGGACATATGTGGGATCGTTTAGTGGTAGAAGCACCAGGGGATGTTGCCATGGTTAATTGGTGGGAAACAATAGCTAAAAAACGTATTAAGGAATATTATATTAATCGAGGGAAGAGATATAATCAGTTACAATACGGTTTTCAAAAATATTTAGAGGGGCAGTTGCGCGAATGTTATGCACAAATTAATGCTAATTATCCTGTTATTGAAATTGAAAGTTTGAAGGAAAATATCCGGAATTTACAAAATGAGAGGTTTGATGAGGAAAGGCTTAAGGGCAGGATTGAGGAGGTTTTGTGGGGAGATCGGCCGTCGGCGTGTGTGTTGCGGAGTCAACACACACGTCGCAAGGCAATGGAGTTAATGGGGTTGAATGTTCAGGTAGGTATGCAAGGGTATAAAGTGGACCAGGTGTTGACGACGACTGAGGGTATGAGTGGGTATATTGATGCTTCGGTTAAGTTGAAAACGCAAAGTGTGGGAATAAGTGAAATAGCATTACAGTCAATTGGAAGGTTTGTGCAGTGTGAGTTGACAGAGCATGATCGATTCGTTTTGGAAGGGCCGATAACGGAGTGTGAGACATGGGAAGCTTTATCTGGGGCTCAATTAGGTAAGGCACCAGGAATTGATGGGTTGCCCAGTGACTTTTATCTCCAAAATTGGAGCGTTTTAAAAGAATTTTTGGTAAGATTATTCAATATCCTTAAGCGGGATCGGGTTTTAGGGGCACAGCAGCGGATGGCTGTGGTCGTTTTAGTGCCTAAAGGTGAGCCATTAACAGTTAAAGACTATCGTGCTATTTCGTTATTGTGTGGTGATTATAAGATTTTTGCAAGAATTTTAGCTAACAGAATAAAAAAGGTCCTGGGTAAAGTGATCGATAAGGGACAATATGGGGTGCCGGGAAGGTCTATGTATGACGGGCATGGTTTGATTAGAAGTTTTATTGAAGAAAGAGTAAAATTGGGAGTGGGGGGGGTGTTGGCTATAGATTGGGAGGCGGCATATGATAGTGTAGAAAGGGAAGCGTTATGGAAGATTATGAGATGGCAGGGGTTTGGAGAGGAAATTATATCATGGGCCAAATTAATGTATCAAGATGCATCCTTGCGGGTGCAGGTAAATGGAAGGTTAGGAGAACAAATTCAGATGAGCAGGGGTCTACGTCAAGGTTGTCCCCTTTCACAAATATTTTTTGCGTGTTTACAGGATCCCTTTTATAGAGGAATTAGGGTCTTATTGGGAGCAAATGGGGTTGGTGACGAAAGGGGTGGGGGGGCTGGCATTGTTGGATATGTTGATGACACAACGATTTTAGTAAGTGGTAACAGGGATTTGCCTCGGGTGGAAAAGTTAGTAAATGTTTTTGAAAAGGCTTCTGGCATGTCAATTAATAAGGAGAAAACGAAGTATATGGATCTTGGGGATAGGTTAAATGAGGAATGTGAAGTAGTTGAAAGGTGGAAAAAGGTGGACCAATTACTGATATGTGGGATCGTTTATGTAAGTGATATCAAGTTAGCACAACAAATAAATTCAGTGCGTATTGTAGATGGTGTACTGAAGCGCATCAGTGGTTTACGAGCTGCACACTTAACTTTGCATCAAAGAGTAATTACAACGAATGTCCTATTATATAGTAAACTTTGGCATGTAGCAGCAATATATCCGATACTTCGTAGTGAGATACAAAGGTTACAAAAGCGCGTTTTTAGATTCATTTGGGGTACTGGAAGCGAATGGTTAGGTAGAGCGGTTGTCACACTCCCGGTTGGCCGAGGAGGGCTGGGTCTTATAGCTGTTGAAAAGAGGATTATGAGTGTGTATTTGAAACGTAGTTATAAGCGGGAGGGGGGGGGCGAGGGAAGGCGGACTTCATAAGATACGTCAGGATATGCAACGGTGGTGGGTGGGTAGGGAGTTCATAATCGGTGAGGCAATGTTACGGGTCATCATAAACATGAGCGATCCTTCACATATTAAATTGGGAAACCTTGATGGGGTGGAAGGTAAGGCAGTGGTAGCAGTGGTAGAAGGTGTTTATCCGATGTATGATTGGCGTAATATCTGGGGGCGTTTGAACAAATTACGTTTAAAACCTAAAGTACGAGAAGTAATGTATAGATTTTTACATGGGATCTTACCGTCTGGAATGGTTTTATTCCATAAGAGAATACGGGAGGATGGGATATGCAAGGCTTGTGGTGGATGGGAGACTGTTTTCCATATAGTGTATTTTTGCGAATGTATGGAACTAATAAGGGTTTGGTTGGGTAAGGTAATAAGGTTAGTGGGAGGGGGGGGTTTGCAGGTGTTGAGGGTTTTAAGCTTAGACATAGGTGGGGTGAATCAGATGGTAGAGAATGCGGTAGGGTATATAATTACGGATTATATTTATATGTCTTGGGCTATGAGAGGAGCGAACGTGTGTGAAAGAATTAATGCATTAACAGCAACTTTTTATAGGACAAAGTGTAGAAATAAGGAGGTGTATGGGGGGAGATGGGAGAGGGATTTAAGTGAGGGTTATAGGAATTTCACTTTACGGGATTTACGGGAGTTGAAATGGGCTGGTTTCCTAGAATGGTCGGTAGCGTGATGAGTTTGATGAATGTTATATGAGGTATGTCTGGGGTGCAATTTTAACATTATTTGTTCCGAGTGTTTCAAGTACAATTCAGTTATATTTGGAATTATCGACTTATAACTATGTATGTGTATATATATATGCATGTGTTGCATGTGTTGTATGTGTGTGTATGTGTATGTATGTATGTATGTGTATGTATGTATGTAGGTGTATGTATATATATATATATGTATATGTATGTATTGTATGTATGTTTACTTTCTTGTATATACCTTTAATGGTTTTTCTCATGAACATTTTCATTATTCAATACATATTTTCTATGCGCATTTATGATTTTGATACAATGTGTAAATGTCAAAATGGCTTTTTATGTTTCAGTTTAATTTACAATGTATTTTTGTAAGCACAATTGATTTGGTGCCAATAGAAGCATAGTGTGTTTTGATATATTTGAGTATTGTTTTTCTTTTTAATTTGTCTAGATGGTGGCAATACTATGTATGTAGTTTAAGAGTTTTACGAACCTTGAAGTTGTAAGAATGGATGAATTATTCGTGGTTGAGTTGACGTAATATTATAACTGACGTTGTAAGTGATTGTGTTCAATTAGACAACATACTTTATATACTTATTTATATGTATGTACCTAATGGTAAATTGAAGTCTGATTTTGAAGGTGAAGAATGGGTTTTCTTTTTTTGTTCTTTTTTTCTCTTTATGGTAATAAAAGGTTGTATTATGTACACCAACAAATATGGTTATGGGAATGTGGTAAAATTTTCGTGTTGATTAGACATTTATAATACAGATGAAATACTAGGCTTAGGTTAGGGTAAATTTATGATAATTGTGGAATGTTCTTTGATTCAAACTGCTCTTTATTATACTTGTATTTTATTATTCTAGTGTAAATTAAGAGCAAGGATGATTAATTTGAGGAAGAGTTAATATAGGTTTGCATGTTTTTGCGAAAGTTAACTTATCCACATGTAGCTAGTATAGGACAATTTTAAGCTTCGGTATCTGATTTTATATGTAGGTAATGGTGATCATATTTGTTATATTGTTATGTTATTCGTTAATGTTTCAATATCTAATGTAATGTTTTTTCAGTTATTGTTCATATATTGTCATCTTTATGGTTTTTCCTTTTGTCTATTGTATATTGTTGGTTTTAAATAAAATATAAAAAAAAAAAGTATTTTCAATTCCTACCGAAACATTATAGTTTACGGGTGCAACATTAATAAAGTGAATTGTGGAGGCTTTTTAAATATCATAGAAAAAAAAAACACAGAAAATTCACTTCTAAAACTACCTAAAGAAACAGTGATCAAAGATGAACATGTTCAACCATTATGTCATCTCCAAGGTATGTACTGTTATGGATACTGTCTTGACCTAGTGAAAAGTAGCGCCTGAACAAGAGATGTTTAGGTAGAGAGAACCTGTTCAGAAACTTTCACTTATCATGAAGTAACATTGTGCTGGTGTGTCATGTTATCATATTTTGACTATCTTGGAATAGTGGAAAGTAGTTGGAAAGGTGCTTGTGCTGGGAGACGCTAGTCTAAAGTAAGCCTATCCAAAACTACCAGTTATTATGAGGCAAAATTGCATATCGAAAGATCAAGCAATCTCGTGACTCTCGGTATCGATTAAAAACTCTCCGACATCAGCCGATATTTTTAAAACATTAATATTGCAAGTCTGCTTAAAAATATAAAACTTAACCCATGATTTTGAGGCGCGCGCGCACACACACACACACACACACACACACACACACACACACACACACACACACACACACACACACACACACACACACACACACACACGAAAGGACTAGGTAGTATGTAGGTATAACATAAAAAGTAATGAGAGGAATTAATAGGGTGGACAGGGACAGATTATTTTAGAGACTGGAATCAGGAGCACATTACTGGAAACTGAAAACACAGATGAGTCAGTAGGATGTTAGGAAGTATTTCTTTAGTATTAGGATACGCGGGAATTAACTATTTGGATTGTGGATGGGTAGAACAGGATCCATACATCGCTTTAAAAAGTACGAAAAAGCTCTAGATCTAGTAGAGAGAGAACCCAGGAGCGGCTAGCAAAAAGGTGGGGCCAGAATCGCTAACTCGACCCCTGTGACCATACATAGGTTAGTACATATAAAGCCAGAAGAGAGTGAATCCAGTAGCTACTAGCAAAGAGGTAGAGTCAAGAGTTGAGACACGACATCTGTAACGACGCATAGTTGAGTACAAATAGGTAACGAGACAATCACGCACATACGAATGGCCAAATCTAATAAAAGAGAGCCGGGAATTAAATTAAGAGCCATTAGAGTGCAATTAACGAATTACTTCATAACAGGGAGAGAAAATTAATTCTCATTTAAAATTATTATGGATCATTCAGATTGTTATATCTGAAGAATTATATTTTCCGGTGGGATTAGCTGGGATATTCATCCAATTACCTGGGCTTCTGAACTAATAAAATTGGATTTAATGATCATAAGTAAGCCTGAATTAGTATAGAATAATGTGAGCATTTTCGAAGTGTTTTAAATGTGTATATTGTGTGTAATACCACTGTTTTTTTTTTTATCCTCGTGTTTTAACATCAGGAATCATTTAGCACAAACGAGACTGTGAACCAGAATCAATGACATTTTGTTAAATATTTGATTTAAATGCAAATTAGAAAACTGTTGTCCGGAGAAAGGCTGCAGATTACTATAGAGAGATTTATGTCTTGAAAGATAAATGGCAAACTATGCACAGACATACTGGGACATGTACCACGTTATACCAGTATGCAGGAAAGAGCTGATTCTATTGTTATACACACCTAAAGACATCCTCACTACTTTACCAAGATAAGCGATTCAATTGCTATTACCAGAAGACAAGATCAAGACCTTTTTTAATATTTTCCACCCTTTTCACTCTTTATCTCTTCCTTTCTTTCCTTCCCCTTTCTTTCATTTCCCCCCATAACTTCAATTCGACTCTCTTCTCCCCCTATTTTAGTGCAGTATTTCCTGACTAATTTGTCTTATTCAGCACGACATTTATACACTAACAGATATATATATATACCACTAGGTGTTATATATCCTTGTGGCGGGTACTGGGTAACGAGGAGTCAATGGACGGCTGTTTACCTTGTTGGTGGCCAAGATGAACGCTGCTGCTCCCACACCTTTATATGCCACTCATGTGTAAGTGAGAATGTGTTGTTGTGGAGACCTGTTATAGCAGTTCGTTGTTGCTGTCTTGTAGATACAAGAGTAAGGCACTTCAGTGTAATGTGTTGACCTTCACATCATATATTACCTTCCTTATTAGTCTATAACAACAATAATTATGTCATTACTCATACTGTCATTATTTGCAAGTAATAGTTCTATGAACAGAACTTCAAAATATTATCTACTAACATACATACTCATCATGGATTTCTGCAGGATACTTGTTGCTATTTGTAGTATTAGACTATTGTTACATTATAATGTGTAATACTATGAGAGAGAAGTATGTTTAAGATGAGAGGAGGTCGTCGAGGGTGGAGTGACTTCCTGATGGCAGACATGCACTAACTCGGGTCGCTTAGCTTTCAGTCTTGTCAGTTATCTTTGTCTCGTTTAAAATGTTTCGACTGTTTTATCTGTAAACTGTCTTGATGAATGGATGACAGTACAATGTGGTTAGTTTGCTAACAATACCACGGGTGGGGTTAGAACCCGCTATCAGAGAGTCATAAAACTCCAGACCGATGCGTTAGACTTCTAACCCCACCCTTGGTATGGTTTGTTTGCAATAGTGTCGTTACGATTTCTTGAGTCTGGTTAGTTTGCTTCCTGAGTATGTTCTAGACATAATCTAGCGGCAGAGGGTTGCTTGGAGACTGAAGGTAGTTGAGGCTAGTTCCTGATTCTGTCAGGTTGTTTGTATGCTGCTCTGTTTATCTCACCTGGTACGTTCCGTAGGTATGCTGTGGGCGGGGTTACCTTCTGACTTCACCTGACTATTCCCACGAACGTCTGGTACCTGGATGTTGTCTGTTGCCAGGTACAATGGTGATTTTTTTTTTCCGTGGGTGAGGCAAAGAAATGTTAATATCTTTGTAGATCTTTTAGTATCTTTTGCAATAGTACCGAATAAATTTGCGGGGTCTTCTTGTTAATTCTCGTATATGTAATCATTCTTTACAGTCAGGAAAACTTCTCTTATACGTTTAAAGATATATTTTTTCCTTTATGTTCATGTACAAAGTAATAATTTTGTACCAAAAAAAATTAGAAAACGTACCCGACCTTACTATTAACAAGCACAATTTAATTTAGCCTAATCCAACTACATATATTTTAGATAAGTCTACAATAATAATAAACAAACACAATGAAATAGATTTTTTTTGCTAGGTTCAGAAAGATATTTGCGAAATTATTGCATACACAAATTTTTGCTTGCCTTATTCGGCAAGAAGAGCGTTGTTATTTAAGCCAAAATCGCTGGTTCTAACCCCACCTGTGGTATGGTTTGCACTGACTTATGAGAGGTGTTGTTGGAGTGATGGTGAAGTATTGATCGGGTGCTAAAGTGGGGAAGTGACACTGATGCAATAGTGGTTGACATGTTGGTGGTGTGGTGTGGGAGGTGTTGATATAACGGCGGAGAAGTGATTGTTATGTTAGTGGAGTGGAGGCGAGTTTTTTTGTGTTGGTAATTTTTTATTTTTTTTTTTTATTTTTTTTTTTTTTATATTTTATTTAAAACCAACAATATACAATAGACAAAAGGAAAACCATAAAGATGACAATATATGAACAATAACTGAAAAAACATTACATTAGATATTGAAACATTAACGAATAACATAACAATATAACAAATATGACCACCATTACCTACATATAAAATCAGATACCGAAGCTTAAAATTGTCCTAAACTAGCTACATGTGGATAAGTTAACTTTCGCAAAAACATGCAAACCTATATTAACTCTTCCTCAAATTAATCATCCTTGCTCTTAATTTACACTAGAATAATAAAATACAACTATAATAAAGAGCAGTTTGAATCAAAGAACATTCCACAATTATCATAAATTTACCCTAACCTAAGCCTAGTATTTCATCTGTATTATAAATGTCTAATCAACACGAAAATTTTACCACATTCCCCTAACCATATTTGTTGGTGTACATAATACAACCTTGTATTACCATAAAGAGAAAAAAAGAACAAAAAAAGAAAACCCATTCTTCACCTTCAAAATCAGACTTCAATTTACCGTTAGGTACATACATATAAATAAGTATATAAAGTATGTTGTCTAATTGAACACAATCACTTACAACGTCAGTTATAATATTTTTTTTTTTTTTTTATATTTTATTTAAAACAGTGCGATACAAATGACAGAAATATATTAAAAAGATACACGACAAAAGATTACTGCACTAGAATCGCACTTAACCCGAGACCTAATAACGACACCATACAGTACAGTGGTAATACACACTCACACACAACACACCGTTATGTTACATTGGTATTATTACACTCACACACAACACACCGTATATTACAGTGATAATACACTCACACAACACTATACATTACAGTGGTATTGCTTTATTTGTTAAAGAACATCTCTAACAAGGTTACATATTACCAAACATCAAACACTGGAAATTATGAAGATTGTACAATAAAACAGAGATAAAAACAAACAAACACGCACAATGACACACACAAGCACACACATTACACTACATGAGACTACATCAGGCACATACTAGGTGAGGTTTCTGCCTGTCAACACACGTATGCAAGACTAATTCTAAGATCTTAGGTGCTTAACAGAGCACCACGATACTCAAAACATTAATATTGGCGATTATCACGAGATCTTAACATACATAGGTATTTACTATTCAAAGAAGGAAACGGGATAATACTAAAAGTCACAATAAAAACATCCAATATAACAAAACAAAACTACGATATGATATTTTACATCTCAGCAAAACAAAGAAAAATAATGCAAACTAGTTACATGTAATATAATATTACTGAAAAGCACACTGTAACACAGCATAAAATATAACAAAATAAAAACCAATTGCTATACGCTAGGAAACACTTTTTACCACTTACAATTGAATAAAAAACAGTAAAGACTCCTATGCACATATTTGAGTCTCATAGAAAATTTTCATCATAAAGTCCTTGAAATGATTTATACATGATAAAAATATGCAATCGTAGTGCTACACCTTCCTCAATGATAATTGTGTAGTTCTTGAAAACCTCGGGGTAATAACCCTACTGCCTCTAGATATCAAAACTCATTTATACATCCATATAAACAGCTCTCCATGCTCACACCCAAGTCTAGGAAAATAGCCCGTCGTATCCCTTTACCCATTTTGCAAATCCCATAAATCCCTTAATGTGAAATTTCGATAACCCTCACTAAAATCTCTCTCCCATCTCCCTCCATACACCCCTTTATTTCTACACTGTGTCCTATAAAAAGTTGCTGCCAATGCATTAATTCTTGCACGCACGTCCGCCTCCCTCATAGCCCACATCATGTATATATAATCCGTAATCATATACCCAATCGCATTCTCAACCCTTTTATTCACCCCAGTTATATCTAAACTTAAAACCCTCAAAACCTGCAAACCCCCTCCCCCCACTAACCTTAAAACCTTACCCATCCAAACCCTTATAAGTTCAATACAATCGCAAAAATACACCGTATGATAAATAGTCGCCAATCCTCCACAATCCCTGCATTCCCCATCCTCTCGTATTCTCTTATAGAATAAAACCATTCCTGACGGCAAGATTCCATGTAAAAATCTATACATAACTTCTCTGACTTTAGGTTTTAAACGCAATTTATTTAAACGCCCCCAAATATTATGCCAATCATACATCGGATAAACTCCTTCTACCGCCGCTACCAGAGCCTTACCATCTGCCCTATCAAGATTTCTCAATTTAATTTGTGAGTGATCCCTCACGTTTATGATGACCCGTAACATTGCCTCACCTATCATGAACTCCCGACCCCCCCACCACCGTCGCATATCCTGATGTATCCTATGAAGACCGTCTTCTTTCGCCCCTCCCTCCCGCTTATAACTATGTTTTAAATACATACTTATTATCCTCTTTTCGACATCTATAAGACCCAGCCCTCCACGGCCAACCGGGAGTGTGACAACCGCTCTACTTAACCATTCGCTCCCTGTTCCCCAAATGAATCTAAAAACACTTTTTTGTAACCTTTTTAATTCACAACGAAGTATCGGAAATATTACCGTAACATGCCATAGTTTACTATATAATAGCACATTCGTTGTTATCACCCTTTGTTGCAAACTTAAATTAGCAGCTCTCAACCCACTAAGACGCTTCAGAACACTATCAACGATACGCACGGAATTTATTTGTTGTGCTGACTTGATATCATTTACATAAACGATCCCACATATCTTTATTTGGTCCACCCTTTCCCACCTTTCAGCTACCATTCCTTCCTCACGCGACCCTTTTCCAAGATTCATATACTTTGTTTTCCTCATGTTGATCGTCATGCCAGTAGCCTTTTCAAAAACTTTCACTAACTTTTCTACCCGAATCAAATCCATGTTTTCTCTCACCAAAATCGTCGTGTCGTCGACATATCCAACAATGCCCGCTCCCCCACCCCTTACATTACTCATCCCATTTGCTTCCAATAAAACCCTTATCCCTCTATAAAAGGGATCTTGAAAACAAGCAAAAAAAATTTGTGAAAGGGGACAACCTTGACGCAAACCCCTTCCCATCTGAATCCGATCTCCCAACCTCCCATTCACCTGCACACGCAAAGATGCCTCTTGATACATTAATTTGGCCCATGATATAATTTCCGCCCCAAACCCCTGCCATCTCATTATCTTCCATAACGTCTCCCGTTCCACACTATCATATGCCGCCTCCCAATCTATAGCCAATACCCCCCCATCTCCCAATCTTACTCTTTCTTCAATAAAACTTCTAATCATACCGTGACCTTCATACATAGACCTGCCCGGCACCCCATATTGTCCCTCGTCAATCACTTTGCCCAGGACTTTTTTTATTCTGTTGGCCAAGATCCTTCCAAAAATTTTATAGTCCCCACATAATAACGAGATTGCACGATAATCTTTAACCGTTAATGGCTCGCCTTTAGGAACTAGGACGACCACAGCCAACCTTTGTTGTTCCCCTAAAACCCCATCCCGCTTCATGATATTGAATAAACGTACCAAAAACCCCTTTAAAACGTTCCAATTTTGAATATAAAAGTCGCTGGGCAACCCATCTATTCCTGGCGCCTTACCCAATTGCGCCCCAGATAAAGCCTCCCAAGTCTCACACTCCGTTATCGGCCCTCCCAACATCAAACGATCATGCTCCTCCAGCTCACAACGCACAAACCTACCGATTGACTGCAATGCAATTTCACTTATTCCAACACTTTGCTTTTTCAATTTAACCCAAGCATCAATATACCCACTCATACCCTCCGTCGTCGTCAACACCTGATTCACTCTATACCCCTGCATACCTACCTGGACATTCAACCCCATTAACTCCATTGCTTTGCGACGTCTGTGTTGATTCCTCAACACACACGCCGACGGCCGATCTCCCCACAAAACCTCTTCGATTCCACCCTTAAGCCTTTCCCCATCAAACCTTTCGTTTTGTAAATTACGTAGTTGCTCCTTAATTCGTTCAATTTCTGTAACAGGATAATTAGCATTCGCTTGTACATAGCAGTCGCGCAACTGCCCCTCTAAATATCGTTGGAAACCATACTGTAACTGATTATATCTCACTCCCTGACTAATATAAAATTCCTTAATTCGCTTTTTGGCTATCATTTCCCACCAATTAACCAAAGCCACATCTCCAGGTGCTTCAACCACAAGGCGTTCCCACATATGCCCAAAAGACAAACGACTTTCCTCTCTCTTCAATAACTTTACATTTAATTTCCAAAATGACGGACCCCTTCTAGGCACACCCTCAATATCTACATCCATTACAACTCCTCTATGATCCGAAAAAACCACATTTATCACACTCACTCTCCGCACTGTAACCGCACTAGACACGTACATTCTATCTAATCTCGCCGCATAATCTCTTCTAATGAAAGTATGCTCCACATTGCCACCCCCCCCACACACATCCATTAAACCCACACTCGTCAATAAATCTCCCAGGAACCCCAAGCAACAACCCGCTCCTCGAGGCTCCACATCTTTTCGTCGTATTACACAATTCCAGTCTCCCCCTATTATCGCTACATTTGGTAAACTACGTAGATGATATACTAATACATCTTGTACAAAATGAGTTTTAAGTCGTGCATCTCCCTCGGCCGGCCCATATACACCTACAAAACTTATATGTACTCTACCCCATAAACCATCCACCCTAATCACTCTCCCCTCCCCCCTTTCACTATGGCGTACTACAAACGGGCTATTTTCCTTTACCAGAATGGCGACGCCTCCTTTTAACCTCGTCGCATATTCCATATACACATCGTAACCATCTAATTCCAACTCATATCCAATTCTGTAATTGTGTTCTTGGATAAATACCACATCCACATCTAGACGCACCAAAAATTCATTAAACCACTTTCGCTTCCGCTCAGATCTCAAACCGTTAATATTTATTGTCAAAACCTTAAAGTCAATTAATGGGATTTTCCTTTGGTTCTAGGTATAGACTTTTCACTTATACATTTTACACCTCTATCCCTCTCCCCTTTTTTGGGAATCACCTTGATAAACTCTTGTTTCGTGGATTCACTGTTCCCTTTCCTCTGTACATCCGCCCAAGACTTTTTCCCTGGCCTTTGGGCAGGAGTAAGCACGTCGTCTGAGTCTGGTGGGGTCGCAGTTCGCTTTCGCGTCCTACCCTCCACCTGCATTGGGATTTCTTTAGTACTATCATGATGCACCTCCACTTCTGCTATATTTACCATCATGCCATGCGACACCCCAGACTCAATGCTTTCATCCGTCGCCTCACCATGATGCTCAACCGATCCCAAATTTGCACCTGGTTCCTCCACACGGTTGACGATCGACTCGTCTAACAATACATCCAGTGCCTTCACTAAAGACGCCGCTACATCCTCGTCCCCCATAGTGGGCAGAGTCTCTTCAAATACTTTATTTATATCCAGTGATGGTGATTCTTCTCGCTGTTTTGCATCCTCCAAAGCCTTCTCCTGCGCTTTTTCTACCTCTTCACTCCAAGATGTCCGTTGTCGAGACGGGTGAGCATAAGACTGTTCTCGTCCCTCCACTTCCTCGACTTCTTCCGGTTGTTGCTGTTGCGATATTTGGAGATTCCTACGACGCTTATCACACTGTGCCGCTATGTGGTCATACGATCCACACAGCCGACACGTACGACGTTGCCCCGCATATGTTACATATACCTGAGTTCGAAATGCTTGCAACATAATATAGGACGGTATGGGATGGCGTAAGGTCATTTTGACTGAATATGTTCCCTCCAAACTTCCAGCATAAGGTCCAGCGGCCCACCGACCTGCAGAGGCCATATGAACCGTACCATAATTACGTAGTTCATCTTTTATAACAAATTCATTCGCCTCAAAAGGCACATTCCTTATTTTAACCCATGTGTAGTGTCGTGATACATCATGTAGACGTACTGATACAGCTGAATTGACGGCTATAATGGTCTCTTGATACTTATCCACCACCGCTTCATAAACATTTGTTGACGTCATTTTAACGAAGATCCGTGTCGTCCCATTAAGTGCTACACCACATATCTCTTCATTTGCGATACCGTAGGTATCACGGATAATCGCCGGTAGTAACAAGTCCATCGTGGCTCCAGTGACAGCCCCACGGGTCAACTCAACGCAAACAGTGTTGATGCGTCTGTAGCTCTGCAGCGCCATGTTGGTAAATGAGCAGCGCACGTCCTCACTTCTCAATGGTTGTGACGAACTGAGGTAGCTCGCCTGAACAGCAGAGGGGTGCAGCGCACAACCTCACTCGACCGTGGTCAGGCAGCGAATGATTATAATATTACGTCAACTCAACCACGAATAATTCATCCATTCTTACAACTTCAAGGGTTCGTAAAACTCTTAAACTACATACATAGTATTGCCACCATCTAGACAAATTAAAAAGAAAAACAATACTCAAATATATCAAAACACACTATACTTCTATTGGCACCAAATCAATTGTGCTTACAAAAATACATTGTAAATTAAACTGAAACATAAAAAGCCCTTTTTGACATTTACACATTGTATCAAAATCATAAATGCGCATAGAAAATATGTATTGAATATCATTGAAAATGTTCATGAGAAAAACCATTAAAGGTATATACAAGAAAGTAAACATACATACAATACATACATATACATATATATATATATATATATATATATATATATATATATATATATATATATATATACATACACCTACATACATACATACACATACATACATACATACACATACACACACATACAACACATGCATATATATATACACATACATAGTTATAAGTCGATAATTCCAAATATAACTGAATTGTACTTGAAACACTCGGAACAAATAATGTTAAAATTGCACCCCAGACATACCTCATATAACATTCATCAAACTCATCACGCTACCGACCATTCTAGGAAACCAGCCCATTTCAACTCCCGTAAATCCCGTAAAGTGAAATTCCTATAACCCTCACTTAAATCCCTCTCCCATCTCCCCCCATACACCTCCTTATTTCTACACTTTGTCCTATAAAAAGTTGCTGTTAATGCATTAATTCTTTCACACACGTTCGCTCCTCTCATAGCCCAAGACATATAAATATAATCCGTAATTATATACCCTACCGCATTCTCTACCATCTGATTCACCCCACCTATGTCTAAGCTTAAAACCCTCAACACCTGCAAACCCCCCCCTCCCACTAACCTTATTACCTTACCCAACCAAACCCTTATTAGTTCCATACTTTCGCAAAAATACACTATATGGAAAACAGTCTCCCATCCACCACAAGCCTTGCATATCCCATCCTCCCGTATTCTCTTATGGAATAAAACCATTCCAGACGGTAAGATCCCATGTAAAAATCTATACATTACTTCTCGTACTTTAGGTTTTAAACGTAATTTGTTCAAACGCCCCCAGATATTACGCCAATCATACATCGGATAAACACCTTCTACCACTGCTACCACTGCCTTACCTTCCACCCCATCAAGGTTTCCCAATTTAATATGTGAAGGATCGCTCATGTTTATGATGACCCGTAACATTGGCTCACCGATTATGAACTCCCTACCCACCCACCACCGTTGCATATCCTGACGTATCTTATGAAGTCCGCCTTCCTTCGCCCCCCCCTCCCGCTTATAACTACGTTTCAAATACACACTCATAATCCTCTTTTCAACAGCTATAAGACCCAGCCCTCCTCGGCCAACCGGGAGTGTGACAACCGCTCTACCTAACCATTCGCTTCCAGTACCCCAAATGAATCTAAAAACGCGCTTTTGTAACCTTTGTATCTCACTACGAAGTATCGGATATATTGCTGCTACATGCCAAAGTTTACTATATAATAGGACATTCGTTGTAATTACTCTTTGATGCAAAGTTAAGTGTGCAGCTCGTAAACCACTGAGGCGCTTCAGTACACCATCTACAATACGCACTGAATTTATTTGTTGTGCTAACTTGATATCACTTACATAAACGATCCCACATATCAGTAATTGGTCCACCTTTTTCCACCTTTCAACTACTTCACATTCCTCACTTAACCCATCCCCAAGATCCATATGCTTCGTTTTCTCCTTATTAATTGACATGCCAGAAGCCTTTTCAAAAACATTTACTAACTTTTCCACCCGAGGCAAATCCCTGTTACCACTTACTAAAATCGTTGTGTCATCAACATATCCAACAATGCCAGCCCCCCCACCCCTTTCGTCACCAACCCCATTTGCTCCCAATAAGACCCTAATTCCTCTATAAAAGGGATCCTGTAAACACGCAAAAAATATTTGTGAAAGGGGACAACCTTGACGTAGACCCCTGCTCATCTGAATTTGTTCTCCTAACCTTCCATTTACCTGCACCCGCAAGGATGCATCTTGATACATTAATTTGGCCCATGATATAATTTCCTCTCCAAACCCCTGCCATCTCATAATCTTCCATAACGCTTCCCTTTCTACACTATCATATGCCGCCTCCCAATCTATAGCCAACACCCCCCCACTCCCAATTTTACTCTTTCTTCAATAAAACTTCTAATCAAACCATGCCCGTCATACATAGACCTTCCCGGCACCCCATATTGTCCCTTATCGATCACTTTACCCAGGACCTTTTTTATTCTGTTAGCTAAAATTCTTGCAAAAATCTTATAATCACCACACAATAACGAAATAGCACGATAGTCTTTAACTGTTAATGGCTCACCTTTAGGCACTAAAACGACCACAGCCATCCGCTGCTGTGCCCCTAAAACCCGATCCCGCTTAAGGATATTGAATAATCTTACCATAAATTCTTTTAAAACGCTCCAATTTTGGAGATAAAAGTCACTGGGCAACCCATCAATTCCTGGTGCCTTACCTAATTGAGCCCCAGATAAAGCTTCCCATGTCTCACACTCCGTTATCGGCCCTTCCAAAACGAATCGATCATGCTCTGTCAACTCACACTGCACAAACCTTCCAATTGACTGTAATGCTATTTCACTTATTCCCACACTTTGCGTTTTCAACTTAACCCAAGCATCAATATACCCACTCATACCCTCAGTCGTCGTCAACACCTGGTCCACTTTATACCCTTGCATACCTACCTGAACATTCAACCCCATTAACTCCATTGCCTTGCGACGTGTGTGTTGACTCCGCAACACACACGCCGACGGCCGATCTCCCCACAAAACCTCCTCAATCAAACCTCTCATTTTGTAAATTCCGGATATTTTCCTTCAAACTTTCAATTTCAATAACAGGATAATTAGCATTAATTTGTGCATAACAGTCGCGCAACTGCCCCTCTAAATATTTTTGAAAACCGTATTGTAACTGATTATATCTCTTCCCTCGATTAATATAATATTCCTTAATACGTTTTTTAGCTATTGTTTCCCACCAATTAACCATGGCAACATCCCCTGGTGCTTCTACCACTAAACGATCCCACATATGTCCAAAAGACAAAAGACTATCCTCTTCCTTTAATAACTTTACATTCAATTTCCAAAATGATGGACCCCTCCGAGGCACACCCTCAATATCCACATCTATTACCACTCCTCTATGATCCGAAAAAACCACATCTATCACATCCACCCTCCGCACAGTAACCGCACAAGGCACGTACATCTGTTGGTAGTGGTGACGTGTGTGTGTGTGTGTGTGTGTGTGTGTGTGATGATAGTGGTGGTGACAGGTTGACGTCGTTGGTGTTGGTAGAGTTATGATGCCGGTGATGCTGAGGATGTCTTGGCGACTCGTAGGTGGTGCTAGTGAGGCTTATGTTAGGTGGCGGCGAGATGCGAGCATCGTTGGTTGCAAGGGGAGGGCATGTCCTAAGGGTTGTCCGTGACTATTGTTGACACGTTGCGTCATAACCTAAGGATTAACTCACAATGTCTCTCTCAGTCACGCACTCACCTGTTATCTCTTGCACTCTCATTAATTTTCCCAACCTTCACCGTAGACTTTATTTCCTTCTATTTTTCACATACATACATGTAGTACAATTTTTTCTCTCTCAGTGACACCCTTTACCACCCACCGCCTCTGCAGAACCACCATAACATTGTTATTTTTAAGGGGAAACCCTAAGCCCTTAGGGCTGGTTAATGAGATCATTAATTTTTCGAGGAAGGGGAGTGTAAGAAAAAATTCTTGAATCAGGAGCACCTTCACCATCAAGGCACCTCCTTGAAGGAGCCACGTCAAGGCACCTCCTTGAGGGAGCTTCGTCAAGGCACCTCCTTCAGGGAGCACGTCAAGGCACATCTTTCAGGGAGTCACATCAAGGCACATCTTTGAAGGAGCCACGTCAAGGCGCCTCCTTGAGGGAGCCGCGTCAAGGCACCTCCTTCAGGGAGCCGCAGTAACATAATGTTTCAGATAGTTTTTATACAGCTTCTCCTGTTACTGCTGGTGATTCAGGTACCGATGCTGATGCTGATACAGGTATTATAGTTTCACGATTACTGTTACGATGCTGATAAGCAGCAACTGCTGCTCCAGCTACTACGGAACCAACCACCAGCTGATGAAGTAACTGCTGCTAGTGCCTTTGTTATCCACCTGATGGCACTAATTCTACTTCTCTAGACAGACACGTATATAAAGTTTATTTGTGGTAACGTTTCATGAATCTCAGACAAACAAATCACCAAACTTAGTAATTTATTTAGTAATTCATTAGCCGGCCTTTTCACTACAAGCGGGTAGAGTGCAGGATAAGTGGAAAATGGCAATGTGATCCTGTCTACAATAACGCTACATCATTCGCCATTGACGTAATATCACAAACCATAGGTATAGGCGTAATTTTACTGGGGAAGACCATCCTCAGAATCCCCCGGACAGCGATATGCATAATGCCACAGGGGTACGTTATTCACGAAGTGGTGTGACATAACTCATCACTGGGTAACAACATTCACCACGCGGTGTGTACATCATTTATCAGTAGGTAACGTCAAGCATTAAGGGATGTGACGTCAATCAGCAATGAGTGTGACATCACTCTCCAGGGGATGGGGGTTTCAAACCAATGGGTGACAGGACCCACCACGAGATGTGAATTCACTCAGCAAGGATGACTTCACTCAGCAGATGTAACATCCATTTTAACGGGGTGACATCACTTATTAGAAGGGCGACAGCCTCTACCAGGCTGGTAACCTCACTTAATAGAGGTTACATCCCTCACTGAGAATTACGATAACATTGTTCACTAGGGGTCTCTATGATCACTCACCAGAGGGAAGGCTAATCATATATTCCAAAGAGAAGTGAATACTGAATCTACCGCTACGTTAACATGAACGTAGATAAGCATAAAGTGGGCAACTTGCAATGCAAACAGTTGTTTGGTAGCCAGGCCCAGACTGGACAGTTTGGTATAAACGAAGATGATCAAACTAAATTCCATGTATATAATCTCTCTTATAATCGCCTTCTTGAACATTACTTGCTTGATTGTCCACTGAATAATGCAGAAATAGACACAAAAATGTCACAGTAAAATGCCATAATAAAATACCGCAATAAAATGTGTGTGCTTTTACTTATTATCGGTAATTCTACCAACATATAGACAATAGCATTTTAATATAATGTCAAAGAATCTTGTAATAAAAATAAAATCTCAGAAATGTTAGGTAAATATTCCAAATTTTCTAGTAACAGATAAAGCATAAATTGTAAATATATTGCCCGTCCACAAGATGGACAGAGGCGCCCAATAAACTAGCCGCATCGGTGGCAATGTCTAAAATCTAATTTTACAACTGTATAGTCCTTGTGGCTTAGCGCTTCTTTTTTTCTTATAATAATCTAATTTTACAAGTGCAAAGGTAACCAATGCATGATAAGTAATTGTTTGAATATTTATGCATGATTGCTTCCAATGTATGACATTTTACAGATTAATCTATTCTTTTTTGGTGTATGATTGTTGGCGGCCAAAGGTTTCCGAAATTTGCAACGTAACATCTTTACCTCGTTTTAACTTTATTTTTAGTTACACAAGGGTTTTTAAAGGGTTAAGAGTTTTTACCTTTATTCAAGCTAAGAGCAGGCACAATGCTCTATTCAATTTTCTTTTCTATTTACAACCTTTAATATTCTGAGGCATTTTGGTGGATCATATTTATACCACAATAGTCTTCAGATTATCATCAATTACATGATATTTGCAATAGCCCCTTTTAATTATATTTAATAAATCGACACTAAAGTCCAACACAGTCTAAGCTTCACGTTATTATCCCCTCAAGGAAGGTTCCTTGATGTTAGTGAGGGGCTCTTGATTTAGGGAATTGGATCTGTGCTCCAGTTCCCCGAATTAAGCCTGAATGCCTTCCACATCCCCCCCAGGCGCTGTATAATCCTCCGGGTTTAGCGCTTCCCCCTTGATTATAATAATAATAATTCACGTTATTATATGTCATATTTATACCGAGGTAATTTCTTTTAGATTAGTTTTATATACACATGCTCTATTTCACTTGTTTACACTACTTAGGAAGCAACACTTGTCTCCCCCTCCGTTCTATTATTCCAGTAAATTGGCTCGATATTCCCAGCTTTCCCTTTCCGTCTCCATTAAATATTGGCCGAAAGTATTTTACGTGCTAGAGAGGCAGTTCATCAATTTAAATGCATAAAGATGACCAGAGAACAGATACAGTAGCAAGCCGCCAAGGCCTGGTGAACCCTTGTCGCCGGAGACGACGTTGTATTTAACCTCACAGCAATGAAATAGATTTGTGTACATGAATGGTTCAGAGAACGTTCATTATTTGTTATTCTCCTGCACATGAATGCTATTTTTAATGCCACTGGAATATGTCAGAAGTCAAGGAACTGTCTGTTGTGACCTCTCATAGTCCAGGGTTTAAGATGTAACTTGTTGCTTTCCACTCATCTACATTATTGCTCCAGACACTCATGAATACAGAAACACTTGGTTGCAAATGTTCTCATTAAGATAGAGTAATTTGTTTTCACAGATATACACCCCACAAATGACTGGTATCTCGTTATTTCTCTCTTCCCACTAAATAGTATCTACTACATTGTATAAATTTACCAGTCTGAAAGTATTTAAATCTTCAGGAAGATGTATGATATTGACCACTGGGACTGATATTTCCAGAAATTCTGTTAAGGGGGATTACTCGACAGATGGCCAGCATTGTCATCCATTTCATATTCCTCGCTAAAATAATTCGTATTATAAATAATATATTGTACACCAGACACCAGGAAAATTTCTGGCAGGTTTTCTAGACACTGCCATGGGATCCATCATCTCTCTTGTTCCTACGAGTAAACACATGACAACATCAACCGAATAATGTCTGCAGTGAATTCGGTATTGATGAATCGTAGATTAGCCTTTAAGTAATCTCGATAAGACCTTGATAATCGTATGTACGACGTGTTTCAAGCCCATCGTGGATAATTCAGCATCAGCACTGAATTCACTCCTAATAAACTGTCGAGTAAACGGGGAATGTGCAGAAGTTAACAATCGGTCTCGGAGATTCCTGAAGTAAATTACGTTGAATGAGTGACTAAACCTAATGTCATTTGGAGATAAAAGGCCCAGATAATCTTATAGGGTAAAATGGAGCATAGACTAACGTTCAAAATCACATGAGCCACAGGGCTGTCGGGAAATATTTCTTCATGCTCAAAATCTCTACGAAGTAGCATGATCTCAATGAAGAAATTAAAAAAGCTGTGTTTCGAAACTTTTTCAATTTCTTCATTGAGATCATGCTACTTCGTAGAGATTTTGAGCATGAAGAAATATTTCCCGACAGCCCTGTGGCTCATGTGATTTTGAACGTTAGTCTATGCTCCATTTTACCCTATAAGATTATCTGGGCCTTTTATCTCCAAATGACATTAGGTTTAGTCACTCATTCAACGTAATTTACTTCAGGAATCTCCGAGACCGATTGTTAACTTCTGCACATTCCCAGTTTACTCGACAGTTTATTAGGAGTGAATTCAGTGCTGATGCTGAATTATCCACGATGGGCTTGAAACACGTCGTACATACGATTATCAAGGTCTTATCGAGATTACTTAAAGGCTAATCTACGATTCATCAATACCGAATTCACTGCAGACATTATTCGGTTGATGTTGTCATGTGTTTACTCGTAGGAACAAGAGAGATGATGGATCCCATGGCAGTGTCTAGAAAACCTGCCAGAAATTTTCCTGGTGTCTGGTGTACAATATATTATTTATAATACGAATTATTTTAGCAAGGAATATGAAATGGATGACAATGCTGGCCATCTGTCGTGTAATCCCCCTTAACAGAATTTCTGGAAATATCAGTCCCAGTGGTCAATATCATACATCTTCCTGAAGATTTAAATACTTTCAGACTGGTAAATTTATACAATGTAGTAGATACTATTTAGTGGAAAGAGAGAAATAACGAGATACCAGTCATTTGTGGGGTGTATATCTGTGAAAACAAATTACTCTATCTTAATTAGAACATTTGCAACCAAGTGTTTCTGTATTCATGAGTGTCTGGAGCAATAATGTAGATGAGTGGAAAGCAACAAATTACATCTTAAACCCTGGACTAAGAGAGGTCACAACAGACAGTTCCTTGACTTCTGACATATTCCAGTGGCATTAAAAATAGCATTCATGTGCAGGAGAATAACAAATAATGAACGTAAGCGGATGCTCAGATAAATGCGAACCCGATTACTTGTGTTTAACCAAATGTTGGGGGTGTCCTATACTGTGGTGTCTGCTCTTATCTAAGTTTAGTTCCAAGACACTAAAAAATACACAAAAGTACATGTTTATTTTCTTGGTGATAAGGAGTAATATGAAGCTAAAAACAGTGTTGACTAATATTGGACTAGGGAAAAATTTTAACTAATATTGGACTAGGGAAAAAATGTTGACTAATATTGGACTAGGGAAAAATGTTGACTAATATTGGACTAGGGAAAAATGTTGACTAATATTGGACGAAGGGAAAAATGTTGACTAATATTGGACTAGGGAAAAAAATGTTGACTAATATTGGACTAGGGAAAAAATGTTGACAGGTTTAAGTACACCTAAACACCTGCTCGTTTATGGAAATATTTAATTAGCCAATCATGGGGCAGAACCTCAATACTTAAGAACATGCAAATGTGGTCAAGAGGTTCGGTTGTTGTTTAGATCGAACATCAGAATGGGTAAAAAAATGTGATCTGAAGGACTTTCACTGTAGAATGATTATTTGGGCCAGACGGGGTGGTTTGAGTATCTTAAACTGTTGATTTCCCTGGATTTTCAAGCACGATAATCTCTAGATTTTACAGAGAATGACGTGAAAAACACAAAACATGCAGTGAGAGGCAGCTATGTGGACGGAAACGCCTTGAAAATGAGAGGTCAAAGGATAATGGCCAGACTGGTTCAAGTTGACAGAAAGGTGACAGCAACTCAAATAACCAAGCTTTGCAACAATGGTATGCAGAAAAGCGTCTTTGAATGCTCAATTCATCCAATCTTGAAGTGGATAGTCTACAGCAATAGAAGACCATCGGGTGTCACTCCTGTTAGCTATGAAGAGGAAACTGGGGCACCATGTGTGACCTTATTGTCTTTTTTCCACATTCCAGAGGCTTTAGCAGTTAATCTATCTTTACCTCCCTAAAAGCCATATAGTCTATGAACTCAGTCTAAGTCGTAAAAAACGATTGCAAATGAACAAACCGATAAATGGATGGGATGCTAGGACTGTGGCCCAGTTGTTAGCATGTTCAGCGCTTTACCACTGAACTACAGTGCTTCAAATAACACCCGTAGTCGCTTGTTACAGCTTATTTGGCCTATTTAAAATCAATGGTGTGGTTAAAATCTCTCACTTGAATAAACAGAGCATTAGACTCTTATCCAGTTCTTATGATGTATGAATGTTGCTTTAATTTTGGTTCAAGACTTTTTCCACCTTTCTGGAAAAAAAAATATTGCATTTTGTTAAAGGAATCTTACAGACCAAAACATCAGCATTTTTAGTGGAATTCTTAATCAGATAGTTTATTTATAATTTTAAGAAATTTAAATACAGCTAATCAGAGATGGAATGTCGAGAAAGGTTTCTTTATACGACAGAACCAAGTAATTAAAATGAAGAAAAACACACGAAAGGGGAATTAACGAAGAATCTTTTAAAGAAACGGGACGTGCTATAGGCAATGAGACCTGAAAAGGTGTCAGAATGTATGGTGGGACAGGAAGTAGGAATGTATGGTGGGACAGGAAGTAGGAATGTATGGTGGAACAGGAAGTAGGAATGTATGGTGGGACAGGAAGTAGGAATGTATGGTGGAACAGGAAGTAGGAATGTATGGTGGGACAGGAAGTAGGAATGTATGGTGGAACAGGAAGTAGGAATGTATGGTGGAACAGGAAGTAGGAATGTATGGTGGGACAGGAAGTAGGAATGTATGGTGGGACAGGAAGTAGGAATGTATGGTGGAACAGGAAGTAGGAATGTATGGTGGGACAGGAAGTAGGAATGTATGGTGGAACAGGAAGTAGGAATGTATGGTGGAACAGGAAGTAGGAATGTATGGTGGGACAGGAAGTAGGAATGTATGGTGGAACAGGAAGTAGGAATGTATGGTGGAACAGGAAGTAGGAATGTATGGTGGGACAGGAAGCAGGAATGTATGGTGGGACAGGAAGTAGGAATGTATGGTGGGACAGGAAGTAGGAATGTATGGTGGGACAGGAAGTAGGAATGTATGGTGGGACAGGAAGCAGGAATGTATGGTGGGAAAGGAAGTAGGAATGTATGGTGGGAAAGGAAGTAGGAATGTATGGTGGGACAGGAAGTAGGAATGTATGGTGGGAAAGGAAGTAGGAATGTATGGTGGGACAGGAAGCAGGAATGTATGGTGGGACAGGAAGTAGGAATGTATGGTGGGAAAGGAAGTAGGAATGTATGGTGGGACAGGAAGTAGGAATGTATGGTGGGAAAGGAAGTAGGAATGTATGGTGGGACAGGAAGCAGGAATGTATGGTGGGAAAGGAAGTAGGAATGTATGGTGGGACAGGAAGTAGGAATGTATGGTGGGACAGGAAGTAGGAATGTATGGTGGGACAGGAAGTAGGAATGTATGGTGGGAAAGGAAGTAGGAATGTATGGTGGGACAGGAAGTAGGAATGTATGGTGGGAAAGGAAGTAGGAATGTATGGTGGGACAGGAAGCAGGAATGTATGGTGGGACAGGAAGTAGGAATGTATGGTGGGAAAGGAAGTAGGAATGTATGGTGGGACAGGAAGTAGGAATGTATGGTGGGAAAGGAAGTAGGAATGTATGGTGGGACAGGAAGCAGGAATGTATGGTGGGAAAGGAAGTAGGAATGTATGGTGGGACAGGAAGTAGGAATGTATGGTGGGACAGGAAGTAGGAATGTATGGTGGGACAGGAAGCAGGAATGTATGGTGGGAAAGGAAGTAGGAATGTATGGTGGGACAGGAAGCAGGAATGTATGGTGGGAAAGGAAGTAGGAATGTATGGTGGAACAGGAAGTAGGAATGTATGGTGGGACAGGAAGTAGGAATGCATGGTGGGACAGGAAGTAGGAATGTATGGTGGAACAGGAAGTAGGAATGTATGGTGGGACAGGAAGTAGGAATGTATGGTGGAACAGGAAGTAGGAATGTATGGTGGGCCAGGAAGTAGGAATGTATGGTGGAACAGGAAGTAGGAATGTATGGTGGAACAGGAAGTAGGAATGTATGGTGGGCTAGGAAGTAGGAATGTATGGTGGGACAGGAAGTAGGAATGTATGGTGGGACAGGAAGTAGGAATGTATGGTGGGACAGGAAGTAGGAATGTATGGTGGGACAGGAAGTAGGAATGTATGGTGGAACAGGAAGTAGGAATGTATGGTGGGACAGGAAGTAGGAATGTATGGTGGAACAGGAAGTAGGAATGTATGGTGGAACAGGAAGTAGGAATGTATGGTGGGACAGGAAGTAGGAATGGATGGTGGGACAGGAAGTAGGAATGTATGGTGGAACAGGAAGTAGGAATGTATGGTGGAACAGGAAGTAGGAATGCGAGACAGTTACTTCAGGACTCTTAGACCCTATATTTAGTCGCTACATTTAATAAAGGAGTAAATATCTGAATGGTTGTGAAAGAAGAACCAGAGAAAAGTTCCACAAGCAAGAACTCTCACGGGTTCAGAGATGGTAAATATTGTTTCACCAACCTGTTGGAGTTCTATGATGCATGAGAGACGCAGATGAGTCGATTGATTTTTTTTGGAGCTATCAAGAAAGCATTTGATACAGCACCCCACTGGAGAGTGAAGCAAAAATTTAAGTTGCAGGCATGAATAACAAGAATATACTCTGCTGAATCAAAGAGAATCTTAGGAAAGGAAGCAAAGAGTGATTCTCAAGGACTCAAGTCCGGCTAATTGGTTCCTTAAATCCCTTTAGAAATGTTACATTGCTCATACTCCACCAGCACGTCATAAAGACCATTTGCCTCCGCTCGTTCCTATCTAACACGGTCACACACACTTGATGTTTAAGAACCTCACACACAAAACCTCCTTTACCCTCTCCATCCAACCTATTTTAGGACACCTTTCCCTTCCTCCTTGTTGCAACATTCACTACCCATGGTTCACACTCATGTAAGAGTGTTGGTATCACTATACTCTCATATATAACGTTTTTGTCTCTACAGACTCCTTAATGCACCACTCATCTTTTTTTCCCTCGCTAATTCTATGGCTCACCTAGTCTTTCACAGACCCATCTGTTGACAAGTCCACTCCCAAATACCTGAATACATTCACTTCCTTCATATTCCCTCCCTCCAAACTAATATACAAGCTGTCATTTCCTGTTTTTTTGTTTTACCCTCATCACCTTGTTCTTTCATATGTTCATTTGTAATTTCCTTCTTTTACATACCCTATTACATTCGTCATATATATATATATATATATATATATATATATATATATATATATATATATATATATATATATATATATATATATATATATATATATATATATATATAAGTCGTGCCGAATATATAAAGCTTGTCAATTAGCAAGAACGCATTTAAAATTAAGTCCTTTCTAAAATTTTCTCTTATACTTTTAAAAATACATTTTTTTTCATTAGTGTTAATGTAAAAATTTTTAATTTTGCACCAAAAGAATCTTAGAAAACTTACCTAACCTTATTATAACAAGCGAAATTTATTTTAGCCTAATCCATCTAAACATATTTTCGATATGTTTACCATAATTTAATACTAAACAAACACAATGAAATGTATTTTGTTCGTAAGGTTCAGAATGGTTTTTGCGAAATTATTGCATACACAAATTTTCGCTTGTCTTATATGGCAAGATGAGCGTTCCTATTTAAGAAAAAATCGTAAGTTTTCCATATTCGGCACGACATTATATATATATATATATATATATATATATATATATATATATATATATATATATATATATATATATATATATATGCAATAAGATCACAGTAAACAAGTGATCTCAAAATATGCAAAACAACCACTCTGAAGTTCCTTGATAATGTGAGTAGTCACGAAAGCGCTTGGAATTTCTCTATTCTTTCAGAGTGGTTGTTTTGCATATATATATATATATATATATATATATATATATATATATATATATATATATATATATATATATATATATATATATATATATATATATATATGCCGGGAACAATGGGCTAGTAACCCCTTCTCCTGTAGACATTTACTAGAAAAGAGAAGAAGAAAAACTTTATAAAACTGGGATGCTTAAATGTGCGTGGATGTAGTGCGGATGACAAGAAACGGATGATTGCTGATGTTATGAATGAAAAGAAGTTGGATGTCCTGGCCCTAAGCGAAACAAAGCTGAAAGGGGTAGGAGAGTTTCAGTGGGGGGAAATAAATGGGATTAAATCTGGAGTATCTGAGAGAGTTAGAGCAAAGGAAGGGGTAGCAGTAATGTTAAATGATCAGTTATGGAAGGAGAAAAGAGAATATGAATGTGTAAATTCAAGAATTATGTGGATTAAAGTAAAGGTTGGATGCGAGAAGTGGGTCATAATAAGCGTGTATGCACCTGGAGAAGAGAGGAATGCAGAGGAGAGAGAGAGATTTTGGGAGATGTTAAGTGAATGTATAGGAGCCTTTGAACCAAGTGAGAGAGTAATTGTGGTAGGGGACCTGAATGCTAAAGTAGGAGAAACTTTTAGAGAGGGTGTGGTAGGTAAGTTTGGGGTGCCAGGTGTAAATGATAATGGGAGCCCTTTGATTGAACTTTGTATAGAAAGGGGTTTAGTTATAGGTAATACACATTTTAAGAAAAAGAGGATAAATAAGTATACAAGATATGATGTAGGGCGAAATGACAGTAGTTTGTTGGATTATGTATTGGTAGATAAAAGACTGTTGAGTAGACTTCAGGATGTACATGTTTATAGAGGGGCCACAGATTTATCAGATCACTTTCTAGTTGTAGCTACACTGAGAGTAAAAGGTAGATGGGATACAAGGAGAATAGAAGCATCAGGGAAGAGAGAGGTGAAGGTTTATAAACTAAAAGAAGAGGCAGTTAGGGTAAGATATAAACAGCTAATGGAGGATAGATGGGCTAATGAGAGCATAGGCAATGGGGTCGAAGAGGTATGGGGTAGGTTTAAAAATGTAGTGTTAGAGTGTTCAGCAGAAGTTTGTGGTTACAGGAAAGTGGGTGCAGGAGGGAAGAGGAGCGATTGGTGGAATGATGATGTAAAGAGAGTAGTAAGGGAGAAAAAGTTAGCATATGAGAAGTTTTTACAAAGTAGAAGTGATGCAAGGAGGGAAGAGTATATGGAGAAAAAGAGAGAGGTTAAGAGAGTGGTGAAGCAATGTAAAAAGAGAGCAAATGAGAGAGTGGGTGAGATGTTATCAACAAATTTTGTTGAAAATAAGAAAAAGTTTTGTAGTGAGATTAACAAGTTAAGAAAGCCTAGAGAACAAATGGATTTGTCAGTTAAAAATAGGAGAGGAGAGTTATTAAATGGAGAGTTAGAGGTATTGGGAAGATGGAGGGAATATTTTGAGGAATTGTTAAATGTTGATGAAGATAGGGAAGCTGTGATTTCGTGTATAGGGCAAGGAGGAATAACATCTTGTAGGAGTGAGGAAGAGCCAGTTGTGAGTGTGGGGGAAGTTCGTGAGGCAGTAGGTAAAATGAAAGGGGGTAAGGCAGCTGGGATTGATGGGATAAAGATAGAAATGTTAAAAGCAGGTGGGGATATAGTTTTGGAGTGGTTGGTGCAATTATTTAATAAATGTATGGAAGAGGGTAAGGTACCTAGGGATTGGCAGAGAGCATGCATAGTTCCTTTGTATAAAGGCAAAGGGGATAAAAGAGAGTGCAAAAATTATAGGGGGATAAGTCTGTTGAGTATACCTGGTAAAGTGTATGGTAGAGTTATAATTGAAAGAATTAAGAGTAAGACGGAAAATAGGATAGCAGATGAACAAGGAGGCTTTAGGAAAGGTAGGGGGTGTGTGGACCAGGTGTTTACAGTGAAACATATAAGTGAACAGTATTTAGATAAGGCTAAAGAGGTCTTTGTGGCATTTATGGATTTGGAAAAGGCGTATGACAGGGTGGATAGGGTTGCAATGTGGCAGATGTTGCAAGTGTACGGTGTAGGAGGTAGGTTACTGAAAGCAGTGAAGAGTTTTTACGAGGATAGTGAGGCTCAAGTTAGAGTATGTAGGAAAGAGGGAAATTTTTTCCCAGTAAAAGTAGGCCTTAGACAAGGATGTGTGATGTCACCGTGGTTGTTTAATATATTTATATATGATGGGGTTGTAAGAGAAGTAAATGCGAGGGTCTTGGCAAGAGGCGTGGAATTAAAAGATAAAGAATCACACACAAAGTGGGAGTTGTCACAGCTGCTCTTTGCTGATGACACTGTGCTCTTGGGAGATTCTGAAGAGAAGTTGCAGAGATTGGTGATGAATTTGGTAGGGTGTGCAAAAGAAGAAAATTAAAGGTGAATACAGGAAAGAGTAAGGTTATGAGGATAACAAAAAGATTAGGTGATGAAAGATTGAACATCAGATTGGAGGGAGAGAGTATGGAGGAGGTGAACGTATTCAGATATTTGGGAGTGGACGTGTCAGCAGATGGGTCTATGAAAGATGAGGTGAATCATAGAATTGATGAGGGAAAAAGAGTGAGTGGTGCACTTAGGAGTCTGTGGAGACAAAGAACTTAGTCCTTGGAGGAAAAGAGGGGAATGTATGAGAGTATAGTTTTACCAACGCTCTTATATGGGTGTGAAGCATGGGTGTTGAATGTTGCAGCGAGGAGAAGGCTCGAGGCAGTGGAGATGTCATGTCTGAGGGCAATGTGTGGTGTGAATATAATGCAGAGAATTCGTAGTTTGGAAGTTAGGAGGAGGTGCGGGATTACCAAAACTGTTGTCCACAGGGCTGAGGAAGGGTTGTTGAGGTGGTTCGGAGATGTAGAGAGAATGGAGCGAAACAGAATGACTTCAAGAGTGTATCAGTCTGTAGTGGAAGGAAGGCGGGGTAGGGGTCGGCCTAGGAAAGGTTGGAGGGAGGGGGTAAAGGAGATTTTGTGTGCGAGGGGCTTGGACTTCCAGCAGGCATGCATGAGCGTGTTTGATAGGAGTGAATGGAGACAAATGGTTTTTAATACTTGACGTGCTGTTGGAGTGTGAGCAAAGTAACATTTATGAAGGGATTCAGGGAAACCGGCAGGCCGGTCTTGAGTCCTGGAGATGGGAAGTACAGTGCCTGCACTCTGAAGGAGGGGTGTTAATGCTGCAGTTTAAAAACTGTAGTGTAAAGCACCCTTCTGGCAAGACAGTGATGGAGTGAATGATGGTGAAAGTTTTTCTTTTTCGGGCCACCCTGCCTTGGTGGGAATCGGCCAGTGTGATAATAAAATAATTAATGTATATATATATATATATATATATATATATATATGATGGGGTCCACCTCTGGTGTAAATTGTGGGACCCATAGCCTCGGAGAAGTGGATAAAAAGGCTTCAAGAATATATATATATATATATATATATATATATATATATATATATATATATATATATATATATATATATATATATAAGAGAACCCTTGCTACAGCTGGATGCCCACGAGAGAAGGAGCCCCGATCACTAGCAGCCAACAATACCCGCAACCCAGCAAACCGCCCCGATGGGATTACCATCTACCCTTGGAAGAATGGCAAGCTCTTAGCATGGGACTATACCTGTGTGTCCACACTGGCTGACACCTATATCCATCACAGTGTTGGGCGACAGGGAGGAGCTGCTGACCACAGGGAGGAGTACAAGATCAGCAAGTACAAGGACATTAGCCAACAGTATAAATTTGTCCCAGTGGGATCAGAGACCCTGGGATCGTGGGGAAAAAATGCCACACGTTTCCTTAAAGAATTGGGTTCCAGACTCATCGACACCACCAGGGACCCAGGGGCAGACACTTTCATGTTCCAGCGCATCAGCGTGGCCATCCAGCGTGGCCGTCCGGCTTCGGAGGAGTTGGAGGAAATCCATAATCTTTAACATATTGTGCCATTGTATTCATGGTTATATTTCCTGTAAATGTATTCTGCCAATTAATAAATTTTCCAATAGAATATAAAATATAGGTCAGTGGTTCCCAACCTTTTCTTACTCTCGCACCCCTATAATATTTTTGCTCTAACCTCGCACCTCCTACAATTTAAACTTTGTTCAAGGATAAAGGACGTGGAATCATACTAAATTTTATCAAAATATATTTATTTCACTTTCTAATATAATGTGAACAAAAATCAGACTTAGAGAAAAGAAACATATCACAGAATATTTAAATACAACTTACAAAAATAATAACTCTTGCTTGAAATATATACAAAAAAGTCAAATCAAGAACTAACTTTCAAACCATAAGAAAGGAATTTAATTTTTTTAATATGTAAAAAATCAAACATATGGACAAGAAAGGATGTCTCCGATTAACATTTGAATATACCATACAAAAAATAGTTACTTTCTTTAAATATGTACAAGATAATAAAATCAAAAGGCTGACTTCCAGAAAGTTTGCAAATCCATTTTAAAGTGGTATAAAATACCGACAGGTTGGTAGGTAAGACACATAGGCAACAGTTAGGCAACTTTATTCCGAAACGTTTCGCCTACACAGTAGGCTTCTTCAGTCGAATACAGAAAGTAGGCAGGAACAGTAGAGATATGAAGACGATGTAATCAGTCCATCACCCTTAAAGTCGTAGAATTTGAGGTTGTCAGTCCCTCAGTCTGGAGAAGTTCAGTTCCATAGTCAGGAACTATCTGAAGATCAAGTGACAGTGCGGAGATTTAAATACTGTCGGAAGGAGAGGTGCATAGTAGTAGTAGTAGTGAGAATGTGCCACTGAGAGGTCAGGTCCCTCTCAGATCCAACAGTTCTCACTTGAAAGGGTTGTCCAAGGTGTTTTCTGACTATGGAACTGAACTTCTCCAGACTGAGGGACTGACAACCTCAAATTCTACGACTTTAAGGGTGATGGACTGATTACATCGTCTTCATATCTCTACTGTTCCTGCCTACCTTCTGTATTCGACTGAAGAAGCCTACTGTGTAGGCGAAACGTTTCGGAATAAAGTTGCCTAACTGTTTCCTATGTGTCTTACCTACCAAATCCATTTTAATTCAATGACTCCTTTGTTCCTGTTTCTTGCTTGAGAGCTTTTCAAAACGGGGAACTGTTGGTGATAGCAACACGCATGTCTGCCTGTGCATTCAAACAATTTCTAGATTTTGTGTTAATCGACAAAAGAGGACTAAATCCTGAGTGGGACTTGCACATCAGAGCTTATTTCTTGGGTAGCATTGAAAATTGGGTTGGTCAAATGTTTGTTAGTGGGATGAATTGTAAAGGACCTGCCTAGTATGGGCCAACAGGCCTGCTGCAGTGTTCCTCCTTTCTTATGTTCTTATGTAAGTTATCGCAAATGGAATGAGCACAGTTAGTGCAGTTTCACAAAGTCTTGGAAACAGAACCAGAGCCGAGCACCAATATTCTTCCAAAGTTTTACTCTCAAATTGCCTTTCAAGAGCACGATTTGAACGCAGATCTATAAGATCTTCTTTCAGCTCTCCAGCATCTGACATTTTATCCAAACTGAAGGAGTAAAGATTCATAATCCATTCTTCAGATGATTCCAGCTTCCCTACATCAAAATATCTATCAAATGACGTCGACAGCACTTCCAAATGAGTCACAATTTCTCCACAAACACTAGGAATCAAACTTGAAGATTTATTACCATCAGCTATTTCTTCAAGTGATGGAAAATTTGAAAGATTTCCTCTTTTCGCTCGTTGACACCACAGATATAACTTATCTTTGAATGCATTTAGCTTTTCATAGCAATTCAGCATTTTTATATTTTTTACCTTGAAGTGATAAACTCAGATCATACGAGTGAATATGTCACTCAAATACGCTATGATTTGATTGAATTCTTGCATTTCCAACTCTTCAAGCAAATCACAGCGACGTTCCTTCAGGTTTCTTAGACTTTGCTACTTTGTACGCCATTTGGTATGAAGCCATCAGCAGTGGTTTATCAACAGATATAAACCCTAATTCTGGAAGGGTTGCTCGAGAATCAACACGGGCTCTTTTAGCTTGCAACGACTTGAAATCATGGCCCACAACATTGGCCCCACCATGTTGGTTGTTGAAGTGTTCTTGCAGCTTAGATGGCTTCAAATTAGCGTTGGAGAAAACAATTCCACAGATTATGCACTGAGGCTTTTGCAGACCCTCAGTCTTTCCGTTGCAAGTGAAACCAAAACTAACGTAGTCATCATTCCATTTCCTTTTCTTCGACATGGTGAAGGGTTATGATGATAACCTGAAATAAAGAGATGAAAATAAAGACAATGGTAATTTTACTATGATTTTTGAATATTAATAAGTAATAAATGAATCAATTTCCTGTTATTAAGACGGACGCTTCTCGCACCCCCTGGAATGATGTCTCGCTCCCCCAGGAGGTGCGAGCACCCCTGGTTGGGAACCCCTGATATAGGGGGAGGTAGGAGAAGAAAATATTCAAACAGCTCCAGGGACAACCTTGAGCTTTCCCTGAGATACATTTATTGTCTTCTCTGAGAATGAGGGTTCCCAGTCCAGTTATAGAGGAGGTACCTCCTTATATATATATATATATATATATATATATATATATATATATATATATATATATATATATATATATATATATATATATATATATATATATATATATATAATGTCGTGCCGAATAGGCAGAACTTGCCATCTTGGCTTAAATAGCAACGCTCATCTTACCATATAGGACAAGTGAAAATTTGTGTATGCAATAATCTCGTCAAAATCATTCTGAACCTGACGAAAAAAATACATTTGATTGTGTTTGTTTAGTACTAAATTATTGTAAACGTATTTAAAATATATTTAGTTGGGTTAGGCTAAAATAAATTGAGTTTGTTATAATAAGGTTAGGTAAGTTTTCTAAGATTCTTTTGGTGCAAAATTAAAAATTTTTACATTAACATTAATGAAAAAAATATGTCTTTAAACGTATAAGAGAAAATTTTAGAAAGGACTTAATTTTAAATGAGTTCTTGCTAATTGACCAGTTTTACATATTCGGCACGACATATATATATATATATATATACATATATATATATATATATATATATATATATATATATATATATATATAAATATATATATATATATATATATATATATATATATATATATATTCCATCCATATTCTGCTCACTTTCATTTCTCTCTCCTTATAGCCCATGTTGTTGCATTTCGTTGTCTTTTCCTCCTCGTTTTATCAAGCATGTATCTCCATCAGGCTCCTCTTGTTTTCGTCTTTCTTTCTCGTGTGCTCTTGTTTGTCATTATACAGCTTATTACGTGATAAGCATTTTCTTCCCCATTCAACAATGTTACTTTTACGAAAATCGACGTGTCTCACTCCCCCCCCCCCTAAAAAAAAAAAGGCATATACATAAGGCAGATTTACTATGCTATCTGCTAAGGCTGCCGAGTGAGAATCCTTTATTTTTCCGGACTTTTGTCACTCTCTCTTCGCCGTTTATGAGCCTCTCCATTAGTCGCAAGGAAATAAAGACATGTACAAGCAAATGCCACCATTCGCGTCATCACACATTGAATGCAGTGAATGCGTCCATTACTGCTGTGATGTACTGCCATCCTCGTTTTATTCTGCGTTTTTTCCACCTGCGTTTGATGGAGGGAGGTGACTGCATCTGCATAACACCCTGTGGGAGCCTCATAGCGCAAGTATGTGGAAAGGGGCAGGCAAGCTTCGAGCTGAAGGATGGGTTTGACTTGCAGATAGGGTCGTTATAAGGCAGCCTAGTCTCCAATTTTTTTAGCATCCTCGGGAAAGAGCATGGTAGCATGCTCTGCCAGACGTAAGGATAAACAAAGAATTATGAGCGAAGTATAATAATTACAAATAAAGGATAATATGCGCTAAGGTATCCAACAGTAGTTTCAGTCTCTCTTTAATCCGTGAAAGGAATACCCGGTATCCCCTAATCCCGGTTCCATGTACCTCAGTAAACGGTATATGTATCTAATGAAGGTAAATATAAAAACTTTGTGCTCGCAACTTAAAATGTCTTGGCTCCTAAATTCTGCTAAATCTACTGTCTAGGGGCATTTAAGTTACGTTGAAAAAAAAAAAACACTAGGGCCAGCTTGTACCAATATATTAAATGTGGAATGTTATTCAATAATTTTTTACAAGGACACACAAACTCACCTATACAAAAATATAATACATTAATAGTAACGTATATCCAACCTACTCTTCTACAACCAACATCACCACACTCCAGTTCACACTAGCACTCTGCTACTTGTGAGTAAAGAATAAACCTTTATAAACAGTGAGGCTCCATGATACCCCCCCCCCCCCCCCCCCCCCGTCTGACTACTAGCAGGCACAAACACCATACAGTATTCTCCCAAAACTTAATTTTTAAACAGGCCTCTGCATACTAGGGCCTAACATATAAACAAGAGAGCACTTAAACACAAATAAAATTACCTACAGTATACACTCAAAAAACTCACCAAACCACCTACTCACACTAACGCCAACCCACGACAACTTCACCCTGCCGCCTTCCTACACGTACTGAGCTTACAAACACCTTATCTGCTACTGTCTGACCAGGAATAATACACGTCGGGTTTCAGTACAATCCAGGAACTATGGAGAATTATTTTTCATATATTATTTTTAATGCAGCACACTGCGTAATATGGGTAAACACCCTTAAAAGGCCCAGAAGATATAGAATAAAATTATTAAGTGTGCTAGGAACCGGACCTCAACTCCGGCCATCAGGGAATATAGTCATGCAATAACTTACTCAGTACAATCAGGGAAAAATAATTATGCAGTAAGCTACTCAGTACAATCAGGGAAAAAGTCATGCAATAACCTACTTAGTAAAACCAGGGAAAATAGTCGTGTAGTAACCTACTCAGTACAGCCAGGGAAAACAGTCGTGTAGTAACCTACTTAGTAAAACCAGGGAAAATAGTTGTGCAGTAACCTATTCAGTTACAATCAGGGAAAATAGTCATGCAATAACCTACTCAATTACACAAAGGGAAAATAGTAACCTACTCAACATGCCCAGTACTGTATATACTTCCACATTTCAGTAAATAACACACCATGGAATACATCACACACTGAAGAAAACTTCCATAAAAGCTACAATTTATAAAAACAAAACAAAAAAGAAATTTAGAAAAGAGTTAACATATTTCTCTTATTAGAAATAGAGGCGCTTATAGATTTTCAAAATGGCAAACGTTATAGAATAAATTTCCTTATTTTTTTTAGCTTACTTTCACACTTGCATTTTAATCTCTATGATCCTGCAATTTTCCTAAGGAACTGGCAGTAGCATGCCTATGTGAGCTGCCAGATATGCCAAATATAATTGTTAGAGACTTACACATTCCTATAAGAATATTATCTCTCCTCTAGTTAAAATAATTAAAATGATGAAGGCCAGAAGCTGACCACAGGAGAAATTCACAAATAAGTGCATGGAACCAAAATACCAATTTTCCCATTTTTTCAATAAAACTGACAAATTGGCACCTACACACCTTTAAATAAGACAACACCAGTTTTAAAATTTTGAAGATGACAGTTAATTCAAGGAAACTAATATTTCAAATAAGAGAATGAAATTGAGATATTGAGGGATGCAGACCTCAGTACCGAGATATACGTTTCTTTTAGCAAGATACCTAAAACGAGTATAAATTTTCTGAAAATATTCATACGCTCAGAAATAAGCGAAATTCAGTTCGGCAGATCATGCACACTCACTCTCTACAACAGGTGGTGAATGTCTGTAGTGACGTGTGTGGTGAGGGACGGGACCTGAGAGAACATTCAGGTTGTGATGCAAACACTACATTAGCCTACTTACATCTATGAAACTCACTTTTTTTCCATGAATATGTTGTAGAAGGGTACACATTCTCTCTTACGCATTTCATACTTCTTCTTATTCACCTCGTCTAGGGAAACCTCATACATGGTTACGACAAAGGATCACTCATGGGCAGATGGTGAACTCCCATTCTAATCTGTACACAATACTTCCACTTAGTCCATATTCTGTGTTGCCTACATCAATATTACCTAGGGTTCTGCATTTTTTGGTTCGTCTCCTTTTTTTTCTCTAGATGTGTCCCTGACAAGCTGACTCATGAAGTATTCCATCACTACATCTAACCACTTATTCCTCCAGGTTTCTGGTCCCCCATGTGGCTACAGATTCTCCCAGTCTATTTTCTTGTGACTGAAGTCTATGGCAAGTAGTTTTAAACTGACACTGCGCATCTTTTTTCCAACTCTGTTATATCGTCACCATTTCTGTGTTTTTGTCATTATATTCCTGTGCTGGTCTCTTGGTTTTTAATAATAAGTTGTACATCATAGATATCACCACACAGGGTTCACTTGTCCTGAATTTCGATTGATGCCTCTGTTAATTCTGTTTATCTAAAAAATCACCACTATTTCCTGATAATCAATGCTACTCCTCAAACTCATCTGCTTCCTCTGTCCTTTCTCAGTATCTGATATCCTGCTGAGATCACCTCTGTTATCACCTGTGTTAGTAGCTGGTAGTAGATGCGTCTACTACCAGCTCTTCCTATTAGCCACTTTTGTTTAACATCCCAACTGTCATTGAATACCTCGCTCTTAGTTTACTTTTTCTTATGGGCACTTGTTCTCCTAGTTATTTCCCTTGTGTCAAAGGAGTAGGTTGGGAAATATGGAGATGTAGGGGTAGTTGAAGATAAGGGTGAGGGCTGGTTATGGGAATGGTTCATGTACTGCAAGAGGCTGAGACCGCAGATGTGGCTGAGGGGGGACAATGAAGGTGGGGAGGATAGGGATTTGGAGACTGGGGGGTTGAGAAAGGGTATTTCATTGGGAGGGGTTAGGAATCAGTATGTGAGTGGGGAAGGATGGGGTGTAGAGTAAGTTTTTGTTATGAGCTTTTGTGTTTGGGTAGGAAAGTTACTGATCTTTTAGGGATTTTGTGGGTTGAGCTAATTTTGCCCAATATAGCTGGGCTTCCACATGGCAGGTGTAATCGTTGTTTTTCCCCCCGGATGTGGAATTGCCGCTGCTATCGTAGCAATGACTGGTTCTCCTTCCTGTCTTTGTTGGTTACCTATTTTTTCCTCTCAGCTTCCTGTTCTGTTCTGTCCCAATGTGGTACATACAGATTTTTCATGATCTGATCTCACTCCACTTCTTTTGCCTAGGTCAGTTTCTATGGTTGTGTTTTGTCACTTGCTTATCTTCCAATTTTCTGAAAAAATGTCACTTCGATCACCTTGCACTAGCCACTTATCTGTTCATTGATATTTCAAATATCTCTTCCATCCACAGCTCACATATTATCATCTGACGTCCTTTCAGCCTCCTGAAGATTGTGGATGATCAGTGACCTCATTCTTTCCTCTCGCATTTCCTATCCCCAAAGAATTCATTCTCTTATTATAAGCTCCTTGGCTACTCACATCTCCATCACCTCATAGTTGCTTGAAAATATTTTTGCAAATGTGTTAATTTTTTTTCCTCTAGCCCTCCTTTTGTTTCCCCACCTGTTGTTGTAGCTCAGTGATACCTGTGAAGTATCTTAAATGTTTACTGGTACCATGACCCAGTTTCAGTGTTAATCTCAGTGATACCTGTGAAGTATCTTAAATGTTTACTGGTACCATGACCCACCTGTGAAGTATCTTAAATATTTACTAGTTTCAGTGTTAATCTCAGTGATACCTGTGAAGTATCTTAAATGTTTACATGAACCAGCCTATTGGTCACCACCTGACGTGAGGGTGTATATATATATATTAATGTTCAAACCTTCATTAACCAGGAAGATTCATATCGTGAGAGTGAGGTTGACCTCTGTGGCGTCAAGATCATCAGGTCGAGCTCACTTCTAAGATGGTTCTTCTTTTTTTTATTAGTTATAAATCAGCGAGATCTGCATCACTTGTATGTGTTTTTTTCCTTATTTTTGATTAAAGTTTGTTGAAAATATTGCAGAAATGTATTTAATGAGAAGCATTATATAAGAAATAACGTCTTAGTTGAACCTTTTACTACTGGTGTCGGTATCCAGGATCCTGTGAATGATAATCATTAGCTTTTTGTTATGTTAATATTACTAATATTATTATTTTCATTAACGTTTATATTGCTTAGTTTTAATTTAATTTTATATCATATTTTGCTTTTGCCAGTATTCTTGATTGGTTACTTCCTAAGTTTCTTTTCACCTTGACGTGTTATTCACTTTACATTCTCCTTAAAATTTCACTGATTCTTACGTCTTAGACTTTAGTTCACCTTACACCTGACATGGGTTTTTAAGCTTCATTAATCAGGAAGATTGATAGCATGACGGTGAGGTTGGTCACTGGTGTCAAAATAATCAGGTCGCGTTCACTATCAGATTTTTTTTAACAAAAATATTATAGATGCCTGTGTTGATGACGAATGCTGTTTTTTCCCCCCTTTTAATGTTCAGTAACTGTTAGAAGAAATAATTCAGAAGGTTAAATGGAGAAATTAATCAAGAAAAATATAGTCTTTGGTTCAACTATTGCTACTCTGCTCTCAGAGTTCAGCCTCCAAGTGACAACAAAATTAATCCTGACAATAATATTAAGTTAATCCAGAGTAATAGATTATGAAACTATGCTAAGGTGACAAAGTTGGTCCTGTTGTAAATATTACTCAAGTCAGAATTTAAAAAGTCTGTTCCCTGATCCATATATCCAGGAGGCCATTTAAGGACCCTGGATATTTACCTTTTCTCACTTTCTCAAGGGCAGCATCCTGGGATGATCTTAAGTATCATTATAATATTACCTTGTTAGCATTAAAATATTTTGTGCCATACGGTTATTGGTGAATTATACTGAATCAACTCTAATTCCATATTGGTATATTTTCCCAGACGCATCCAATATATACTCAGTTTTTTATTTTTTCCACAACTGATTATTTGCGGCTATTAAAAATACCCAGGAATCGCAACTTTTATTTCTCTGGACTCTGAAATATCAGTTATTACTCTTATCTTTATCTTATCTCTCATATCTTTCTATCCTATCTCTCACCTTCCTATTACCCCCCCTCTTTTTACTTTCATCTTTCTCCTTGCTGTCGTCTTCCTCACTTCGATCTCATCTCCATCGCATTATATAATTTCATTTCCCTCATCTTGCTATCATTTCCCTCGCCTTGTTATCATTCCCCTCGCCTTGCTATCATTGCCCTCGCCTTGTTATCATTCCCCTCGCCTTGCTATCATTTCCCTCGCCTTGTTATCATTCCCCTCGCCTTGCTATGATATCCCTCGCCTTGTTATCATTCCCCTCGCCTTGCTATCATCTCCCTCGCCTTGTTATCATTCCCCTCGCCTTGCTATCATCTCCCTCGCCTTGTTATCATTCCCCTCGCCTTGCTATCATCTCCCTCGCCTTGTTATCATTCCCCTCGCCTTGCTATCATCTCCCTTGTTATCATTCGCCTTGCTATCATCTCCCTCTTGTTATTCCCCTCGCCTTGCTATCATTTCCCTCGCCTTGCTATCATTTCCCTCGCCTTGCTATCATTTCCCTCGCCTTGCTATCATTTCCCTCGCCTTACTATCATTTCCCTCGCCTTACTATCATTTCCCTCGCCTTGCTATCATTTGCCTCGCAAATGTGACTGAAGGTCATTCTTTTCGTGAAACCACAGCTAACTCACTTAACAAACTTAACTGCTTCTCCTCCTGCCCACTGATTATTCATATGTCTACTCACTTAACTGTACCTCTTGTCCTTTCCCATACTTAAGTGAAATTGATCACATTATTCTAGCAGACTTAATTAGTACAAAAGAAGTGTTCGCCTTGCAAAAACTAACAATGTTCCTTTCTCTCGTGTTAGAGATCACAGCCATGTTGTGATGTCTAACTACTGGAGAAATGGATTAGTACAGAGGAAAGAAAAACGATGGGTTGAAGGATAACTACTGGTGGAAGGATAACAAAGGGTGGATATATTACTACTAGAAGAAATCTAAATACTTAGGTAATGAAAACTGCTGGTGCATGGATAACTGGATAGGGAAGGATATATTCTGGTGGAAGAATAAAAACTCGAGCAATGTAACTTTTGGGAAGGATAAATACTGATGGATAGCTAACTACGGATTGAAAGAAAATTATTGGTGAAATGAAAAATGCTAATGGATGGATAACTACAGAGGAAGGATAACTACTAGATGAAGGATGTACTGGCAGCATTTAACAATTGGTGGAGGGATAACTACTCGGGGAGAAATAATTATTACGAATCCTCCTGATTTACGAAATTCTTAAATCCCTTATAAATTCCAATATCAGGTGATACCCAGTTGGTTGGTCCAAGTCACCAGTACAAGTCTGAGAGATTTCACTGTGATTTACCATACTGACTCAGATATCCGGTTCACTTTCTTCTTCAGTACAAGTATTTGCTTCAATTTCCTCCAGTTATTTGACACACTAGTTACGAATTATTGCAATTTTATTTATCAATGTTAATTCTTCCTTCCTTACTTTTAAACAAATGAATCGTGATGGACAATCCGAACATGGATCACCTGTCCCCGACACACTCAGGTGTAAAGAAATCTCTGTGCAAAGAACTCACTCTTCATTACACAGAATTATCATTTGAGAACGTCCCCTTCTTAAGATTCTTTAGCAGAAGAAACAAGAATGAGAGGAAAATGTTACTTGTCAAGACTACAAAAAATGCAATATTTTCATATTTTCTTGATCTGATGATCCGATTCTTCAATAGCCTTTTTTCTAATACTTCAAAAGAATTTATTATTACATGGAGCATTGTTTCCCTGCATCTAAGGATAACCAATAAATGATAACAGTCACCATCACTCATGCAATAACTAACTTGCAAGAAGAGAACAGAAATTAAAATTCAATTTACCTTTCGAATTAGAAAAGAGAACAACATTTATAGGTGTAACGTGAAGAACATGTGAAGGGAAAAGTGGAACTATTTGTGAAAGTGATGTGTGAATATCGAGTGAATATCTAAGGTAAACAAAGTTTAAGGTGAACACAGGTGATGATGCAGAATGAACCAAGATTATGATGTAATGTGGGAACAAAAGTGATGTGAGGTGAAACAGGTCAATGTGTATGACGGACATAAGACAAAAAAAAAAAAAACAGAAGGAGAAGAACGAACAATAGGTGAAAACTGAGAAACAGGTAATTGTGCAAAGTGAAAATGATGTGAAGGTGCAACGTGGATACAATGGGGAAGGTGTACGTTGAACAACATATACAGGACTAAGCTGTCAACAACGTCAGAAAATAAGAAAAGAATCATAAAATATGATAAACAAGATACAATATTAAATTAATAAATTCAATAACATTTTATAATTCAAATTAAGGGTATGTTAAAGTATCGGTATCGGCAGATATCGGATATTTTAAGGTATTGGTGGTGAGGTCGATACTTATATAATATCAATTTTGCAATGCTCACGAGTAATTTCTTCTGAAAGGAGTATTGTATAAGCCGTTTAATATGACGAGGACGACCAAGGAAAATTTTGATATCGTTGGAGTTAATCATATTCTCAGAGATTCTTAGCTCCTCCTCACATCAGAAGCTGAAACAAAGAAATTCATGCAATGATTGGTTAATGAGTAAATACTGAAGCAGATAATTAAAGGTAACAACTGAAATATGTAGACAGAAAAAAAAGTGCACCAGATAGCTGAGACTGTGGTAACTCCTAATATAAAGCGAATTACGATGATACCTGTGTAGTATCTAGTGTCATGGATCAACCAACTGGCCGCCATCAGACGTGGAGGTATATATGGGTTTCCAGTCCTTCATTAACCAGGAAGATTGATGTACTAACAGTGAGGTCGACAGCTGGTGTTGTCAGGGTCACCTTGTCGAGTTCAATACTGGCATTCACTCATCCTTTTTAAAAGACTTTGTTAATGCCTGCATTGATCACGAGATCTGCTATTTTCCGTATATAGTGTTCGTATATTTGGAAAGAAATATTTATTAAACACTGGAATTAAGGAAGAATTAAGTTCAATGTTACAGATTATGCTACGACAGAGTCCAGCTTTCCAGTCATCGTAAAATTAATACTTACAGCAATTGTATACGAATACAGGAAGATCGTTGATTTATAAGACACACTCTAAGATGTAATACCAGTAGTGCTGTCATCACTGTCGCTTCCATGTCATCAACTGTCACTTTCATGGCATCAACTGTCACTTCCATGATGTCATCAACTAACTTTCATGATGTCATCAACTATCACTCATGATGTCATCAGCTTTCACTTCTATCTCATCACTGTCACTCTGCTGTTATCATCCTATGCTGTGATCACCATCACTATGCTGTCATTACTAAACTGTCATCACTATCACTATACAGTCACCATCACTATACCGTCGTCACCATCACTCTACTGTCGTCACCATCACTATACTGTCATCACCATCCCTAAACTGTCATCACCATCCCAATACTATCATCACCATTCCCATACTGTCATCACCATCCCGATACGGTCGTCACCAGGGGTGCCACGAGTACACACTAAGTGTCAGGAGCCCAAGATTGTTCAACTGCCTCCCAGCATACATAAAATGGATTACCAATTGACCCCTGGCTGTCTTCAAGAAAGCACTGGACAGGTACCTAAAGTCAGTACCTGACCAACCGTTCTGTGGTTGGTACGCGAGTTTGCGTGCGGCCAGCAGTAACAGCCTGGTTGATCAGACCCTGATCCACAGCGGGGCATGATCTCAGACCGAGCCGCTGGAACGCTGAAGCTCGAAAGTCTCTCCAGGTATACTCCAGGTATACTGTCATCACAATCTCCATACTGTCATCACCCCCCTCACTATTGTCATCACACTCACTCTGCTGTCACCACCCTCAATCTGCTGTTATCACCCTACACTATCATCACCCTGCGCTGTCATCACCCTACACTGTCATCACCCTACACTGTCATCACCCTACACTGTCATCACCCTACACTGTCATCACCCTACACTGTCATCACCCTACACTGTCATCACCCTACACTGTCATCACCCTACATTGTCATCACCCTACACTGTCATCACCCTACACTGTCATCACCCTACACTGTCATCACCCTACATTCGCTAAACTTTCATCACTCTCACTACACTGTCATCACTCACCCGCTATCACCCTTACTACGCTGCACTCACCTACTTGCACTCACCTATTTGTGGTTGCAGGGGCTGAGAGTCAGCTCCTGGCCCCGCTTCTTCACTACGCTATCACTACACTATACACTGATATCACTACACTGTGATCACTACACTATCACTACAATCCCATCACTACACTGTCATCATTACACTGTCATCACTGCACTTCCACCTCTACACTGCCATCACTACACTGTCATCACTGCACTATCACTACACTGCCATCACTACGCTGCCATCATTACACTATCACCACGCTGTCATCACTACACTGCCATCATTACACTATCACTACACTGTCATCACTACACTGCCATCACTACACTTGCAATAGTAATCCTTCCACCAGTAGTTATCCTTCCACAAACTGTTATCCTTCCACCAATAATTATCCTTCCAACAACCTACCTACTGTCCGCCACCTGACAGATTTTAAGACCTTCATTAACCAGGAAGACTGGTATCCTGACAGTGAGGTCGACAGCTGGTGTCGTCAGGGTCACCGTGTCGAGCTCAATAAATGTTGGAGCTTCCTCTTCTAGTAAATAATTAATTTCTGCATTGATCCCGAGTGCTATTTTTTCCTTATTAAGTACTTTTATATTTTTTTAAGTATACATGTGTACACGCACACTTAGAAACATATATGTGTAAATACACAAATACAAGCATGAATACATGTGCTCCCAAACACACACACACACATTAAATTGCACCTACATCCAGAAATCCATGCATTATATATATATATATATATATATATATATATATATATATATATATATATATATATATATATATATATATATATATATATATATCGTGCCGAATAGGCAGAACTTGCCATCTTGGCTTAAATAGCAACGCTCATCTTGCCATATAGGACAAGCGAAAATTTGTGTATGCAATAATTTCGCCAAAATCATTCTGAACCTAACAAAAAAAAATATATTTCACTGCGTTTGTTTAGTATTTAAATATTGTAAACAAATCGAAAATATATCTAGTCGGGTTAGGCTAAAATAAATTGTTCTTGTTATAATAAGGTTAGGTAAGTTTTCTAAGATTCTTTTGGAGCAAAATTAATTTTTTTTACATTAACATTAATGAAAAAAATATATCTTTAAATGTATAAGAGAAAATTTTAGAAAGGACTTAATATTAAATGAGTTCTTGCTAATTGACCAGTTTTACATATTCGGCACGACATTATATATATAAATAATATTATATATATATATATATATATATATATATATATATATATATATATATATATATATATATGTATATATATATTACACACACACACACACACACGCTTTTGTATCCCTGGATTTTGCGACCTTTCTCTGTTATTTCTAGTGCACACATTAAGGTAGATGAGGCTCAGCTTGGGACACCTTTCTCGGACAACACAGTGACGGAATTACTTATAATCCCTAATCCCTTTCTTCTTATTTTCATGCAAATGTAACATAGTTAATAATGTTGACAATCTCGACAGACTTTACCAAACATTGATGCTCAAGATGTGCTGTTCAGAGAGAGCAACAGCACTGTCTGTGGAGTGAAGCAAATATCCAGACAAGTGATTAGCAGACAGCTGAGACTTGTTATCAAGATGAATAACAAAGATAACTGTTGTATCTTAAATGTTTACTGGAGACATGAACCTATACATGGAATAGGTAAATATTGGTTTTACAACTGTTATTGACCAGGAAGATTCAAAGTCTGATAGTGAGGTTGATTGTTGTTGTCTTCAAGGTCATCAGGTCGAGCTCAACTTTGACAGAGAATTTCCTTTTTTGTTAGAAATTGCTTAAGCTCGAACTAATGTTTACTATTAGTTTTCTCCTACTTCAGTATTTGCATATTTTGCAAGGAAAAATAAAGAATATAAGAGGATTAGTTATTTAAGACTAAAATTCTCTCGTTTAAAAATATTACATCTGCCGATGCACAGGAAAAATAATTGATTTTTTGCAATATTATTTTTTATAATAATGATAAATAATAAAACTTATTATTTTATCAATTTCCATCTCATTTTTATCTTTTTCAATTCTATATCTTTCTGCTTTTATTAGCGTTCTTGCATCATTTTCTTCCATCTCCTCCAGTTCACTTATTATCATAACCTGATGTTTACCATAAGCTTCTGCAGTTTAACTTACATACAAGTGAGGCTACGTTAATAATGTTTACATATTTGTTACTGCTTATTGTGGCATGATAATGAGTGGAAGAATAACTACTGTGGAATAATAACTACTTTTAGAAGTGTAACTACTGGTACAAGAATAATAAATACTCTTGTTGATGTTACAACCTGGCCAGTATCTCAACAGGAGACAAGAATGGCTGTTGAATCTTTGACATAGTTCTATTAATTGCACTGAGAGGAAATAAAATAGGCTTCTCTCTACAAGCTTCAATGGCATAATTATCATCAGTGTTATTATCAATCACAAGTGGTTCTTTACTTGATAGATAATTACATTGGAATGGAAAAGTACAGGGAAAAGGTTAGGTAGTGCTGAAAGAGTAACTACTGGTAGAGCAACTTAATGCCTAGGTGCAGCTACTGATAAGTACACTGCTGGTAAAAGAGACACTACCGAGAGAAAAATACTACAAGTAGAAGGGACATTACCAGTAGAAAGGCATCTACGCTTGAAGGAGAAGGAAAGAATTGGCAGGTGCAACTATGCATTGTTGCAAACTGACACACACAAGACACACATACAAATATGATGAGAGCAACAGAGCAATGGTTGATACACTAGCTGAGGTGGCCAAAAGGGTCCACATGGGAAGGGCAAAGTTACTAGTTGTGGGTGATTTCAATCATAAGGAGACTGGGAAAACATGGAGCCACATGGGGGACCAGACACGTGGAGGGCTAAGATGATACAGATGGTACTGCATAAACACGTTAGGAACGCTACCAGAAAGAGAGAGGAGAGAATGAACCACCAGGACTGGACCTCATTCAATTTGAGAAGTTCAGATACTGAGAACATCACATATGAAGGGCCCCTTGGAGGTGGTGATCACATAACCCAGAGATTCGAATATATAACAGAGTTACAAATAAAGCGGAAAAGCCAAACCTAAGTGCGATTGTGTATGAAAAAAGTAAAGAAGACAAAGAACCCAGAAAAATAGTGAGATCAGAAGAAGAGCCAAAAACGAATATGCACAGATAAGGAGGGAGGCCCAGCGGCAATACGAAAATGACAAATCATCGAGAGCCAAGTCTGACCCGAAGCTGTTGCACAAATAAATCAGGAGAGAAACGAGTGTCAAGGAACAGTTAATCGAGCTGAAGAAGGAAGGAGGAGAGATCACAACAAACGACCGAAATGTGAAAAGCTCAATAAGAGATTTAGGATACAAGTATTTTCAGTGGCAAACCTTAGAATAGAGTTTTAACACCGTAGTAAGGAATCGTTCAGTTAACTGTACAGTCTTCGTCAGGCCTTTATTGGAGTATCCAGCACCAGTATGGAACCCACGCACGGTCAAGCACGTCACGAAATTAAAAAAAGTGCAAAGGTTTGCAACAAGACAAGGTGGTTAGGAACAGGAGGTTCCAGAGATGGGACACAGCAGCAAGGGGTCACAATCGTAAGTTGAAAACACAGATGAGTCATAAGGATATTACGAAATATTTCTTCAGTCACAGAGTCATCTGAAAGTACAATAATCTGGAAAGTGAGATAGTGGAGGCAGGTACCATACACAGCTTCAAAAAGAGGTATGATAAAACTCATGGAGCAAAGAGAGGGGACCTAGTAGCCACCAATGAAGAGTCGGGGCCACGAGCTATGACTCGATCCCTGCAACCACAATTAGGTGAGTACACACGCCTAGCAAGTGAGGTAGTGGAGGCAGGAACCATACATAGCTTTAAGATGAGGTATGCTAAAGCTCATGGAGCAGGGAGAGAGGGGACCTAGTAGTACTCGGTGAAAAGGCGGGGCCAGGAGCCGAGTCTCGACCCCTGCAATCACAATTGAGTACAATTAGGTGAATACACACACACACACACACACACACACACACACACACACACACACACACACACACACACACACACACACACACACACACACACTCTCACACACTCACACACACACACACACACACACACACACACACACACACACACACTCACACACACACTGTAATTCTTCAGTAAGTTGTAATTTGTTGCCAAATCTAATTCATGAAGGAGACGACAACAAAGTGAGGGAGACAACAACGTGAGGGAGACGACAACAGCGTGAGGGAGACGACAACAAGGTGAGGGAGACGACAACAAGGTGAGGGAGATGACAACAAGGTGAGGGAGACAAGAAGGTGAGGGAGACGACAACAAGGTGAGGGAGACGACAACAAGGTGAGGGAGACGACAACAAGGTGAGGGACACGACAACAAGGTGAGGGAGACGACATCAAGGTGAGGGAGACAACAACAAGGTGAGGGAGACAACAACAAGGTGAGGGAGACAACAAGGTGAGGGAGACAACAAGGTGAGGGAGACAACAAGGTGAGGGAGACAACAAGGTGAGGGAGACAGCAAGGTGAGGGAGACGGCAACAAGGTGTTTCTTTGTTGTGGGATGTTACGGTTAAATGTGGTCTAGACCCTTTATATGCATTCCTTTGATGTATCACTTTCATAGTTCCTTGATAATGTGAGAAGTCACGAAATCGCTTGGAATTTCACTCATCTTTCACAGTGGTTGTTTTGCATATATATATATATATATATATATATATATATATATATATATATATATATATATATATATATATATATATATATATATATATATATATATATATATATATATATATATATATATATATATATATATATATATATATATATATATATATATATATATATATATATATATATATATATATATATATATATATATATGTCGTGCCGAATAGGCAGAACTTGCGATCTTGGCTTCAATAGCAACGCTCATCTTGCCATATAGAACAAGTGAAAATTTGTGTATGCAATAATTTCGCCAAAATCATTGTTAACCTAACGAAAAAAATATATTTCACTGAGTTTGTTTAGTATTAAATTATTATAAACAAATCTAAAATATATTTAGTTGGGTTAGGCTAAAATAAATTGCGCTTTTTATAATAAGGTTAGGTAAGTTTTCAAAGATTCTTTTGGTGCAAAATTAAAAATTTTTACATTAACATTAATGAAAAAATATATATCTTTAAACGTATAAGAGAAAATTTCAGAAAGGACTTAATTTTAAATGAGTTCTTGCTAATTGACCAGTTTTACATATTCGGCACGACATATATATATAACCAAAAGGGAGAAAATTAACCAAAATAAAAATGAAATATATAAAAATAATGACTTAATATTATAAATAAAACAACCTTATGATAAACACTCACGGAAGGTTTAAACTTATTAACAGTAGCAATAAATGCATCACATTATTTGTACTTTAAATAATCTGAAATCCACTGTGTTGGATATAACCTGTACAAAACAAACAACCCTAAAATCTGGAGATCTTTGCTTGAAGATTTCTTTTCCTTATCTGCTGTTGCTTTTAAGGTCTTGTTGAAAATCACCTCCTATCCGTAATGTGTGATCTTGACAGCAATATACTGTGTTAAACATATCCTGAAACCTGCTTTCTTCATCCAGTCCTATGCAGCTGTTTGTTTCATTTTTCTTTCAGCTTCCATACCATCTAAGTCAGTCACATTGTATCTCATTATATTTCGTATTGCAATTTAAATAATTAGTACCATTCACCCGGCTAAACTAGACAAACATATTTTGTTACTGTAATTTTTTTATATAAACTTTTTTTATTAATATAGATGGGGTCCACCTCTGGAGCAAATTCTGGGATCCATAACCTCGGAGAAGTGGATAAAAAGGCTTCGAGAAAGAATATTTGGATTTCTTCCTGAAGCCATTTGAATATTCCACCTCTCCTACCACCCCATCTTCTCATTCTTCTTGACCAATAGGTATATATTACATAATATGGTACAAAAGATTTAAGAGACACATTGTTGATATAAAGATGTCATATACAGTACATGAGGTGTACATGAGATACATGTCTAGTACATATTGTTACGTGTTTGTCACTGATTATAATGTGAAAATCTCATCCAGCTCCTCAGAACTAACTTTTATCTGCTTTTAGGTTCCTACTAATATGGATTATTGGAACCTTAAAGAAAAGGAAATAAAATTAGGATAAATTTTAAATAGACTGAAAATTTTGGGAGACACTAGTCATTCATTGGGGTCTTCAGATTATTATTTTCAGTAATACTGAAATATAGATTAGTATTTATATTTGATCAATAAAGATTCCCAAGAGTTGCACATGTGTCTAATTTATCAATTCTTCACTTGCCTAACCCTTGGACATGACCTACTTCCACATTGGTCGAATGTGATACCATCCACATGGCCTAGCGTTTATTCTGTTAGTAGGCTGGATTTGTGAAGGACCTGCCATGTATGGGCCAACAGGCCTGCTGCAGTGTTCCTCCTTTCTTATGTTCTTATGTTCTTATGTTCTTATCAACATTTGTTATTGACACTAAAACCGTTTAAACAAATTGTTTTATAAAAATTCCAGCAGATTAATTTTAAGGCTTCCCGAAGAGTAGAAATCGTTATAACTATGACCAAAATTTTTAAAGGGGTTTACCGGTGAGCCACAAGAAGACCTCGGTCAGTTGACCAAAAGCTCCAACGGTGGCTCATCATGTGACTAAGACCCGCGTCAGGAAACACTTGTCCAGTTTCCTGACGAACTTTACCTAACCACAGGCTACCCAAAATGTAGTACAATAAATAACAAAAAGGCACAATACCGTGACTGGAACGATACACAAATAACCCGCACATAGAACCGAGGTCCGACTTGGACCATTGACAAAGTGAATGGTCCAAGTCGGACCGAAACGTCGTCGTAAGCTTCTCTCTCTTATGTGCGGGTTATTTGTATGTCGTACAATATAATATTATGTGAGAAAGAAGTATTTGATGCTAAAAATATGGAGCAAATATGTAGACATAACTAAAGCCTATATTGAGAACCCGTGGCAGTTCCCAGTGTTAAGTTGGATCACTGATACCTCAGTAGTGTGTCACAGGTTTAATGGTGCCATGGACCAATCTACTGGCCACCATCTAACATATAGGTATATATTGGTTTTAAAACCTTCATTAACCAGGAAGATTCCTAGCCTGAGAGAGAAGTCGACAGCTGGTGTTGTGAAGGTCACCAAGTAGAGTTTCACATAATTGGTGCACTTACTTTTTAAGAAAATGCTGATGCACCATTAAGATTGCAATTTTTTTTCCAAAATTTCCCACTTTTTGGTAAGAAAAACAGGAGAAAGAAAAAAGGGAGGAAGTACTTTTAGTAGTAATTAAGATTTAGCTGGAGCTTTCACCAAGTCAGTCTGCGTCCAGCCTTTCATCAGTGATACTCATTATATTATTCCTCCGTTGGTTCGACTAACAGGTTTACTCATAGTTTTCTATAAAACTCAACCAGTTCACCTTACACTTTGACGTATACTTCACCTCACACCTTCACTTGTTGTTCCTCTTCCTCGTCCACTCTTATGTTTACGTCACCTATAATTCACTATACATGTTTAATTATTCAACTTTCTTCTTAATTTACTTTGTACAATCTTTCAATGTGATGTTGTACTTTAAGCTTTATCAAGAAGTATTTTACTGTCCGTAGAGCTTCATTAAACCATGTTTGCTGTGTACAGTTTTATCAATTAATGTTTCGTTCAATGACAAGATTTGCATTGTTTCGCTCTGTTACAGGATATATATATCGCTGCTTGTGGAGAAAAATAACTTTACGTTTCGCTCTGTGCAGTTTTATCTGTATATGGTTTATTATTTATTTAGGTTTATGAAGTCGTACATCGCTCTGTGAAAAGCTTTCTTCATCAAGTGTTGTGGGGGTGGGACGTGTTGTCACTGCTGAAGTGTGGGGGTGGTGGTGGGACGTGTTGTCACTGGTGAAGTGTAGGGGTGGTGGTGGGACGTGTTGTCACTGGTGAAGTGTAGGGGTGGTGGTGGGACGTGTTGTCACTGCTGAAGTGTGGGGGTGGTGGTGGGACGTGTTGTCACTGCTGAAGTGTGGGGGTGGTGGTGGGACGTGTTGTCACTGCTGAAGTGTGGGGGTGGTGGTGGGACGTGTTGTCACTGCTGAAGTGTGGGGGTTTTGGTGGGACGTGTTGTCACTGCTGAAGTGTGGGGGTGGTGGTGGGACGTGTTGTCACTGCTGAAGTGTGGGGGTGGTGGTGGGACGTGTTGTCACTGCTGAAGTGTGGGGGTGGTGGTGGGACGTGTTGTCACTGCTGAAGTGTGGGGGTGGTGGTGGGACGTGTTGTCACTGCTGAAGTGTAGGGGTGGTGGTGGGACGTGTTGTCACTGCTGAAGTGTGGGGGTGGTGGTGGGACGTGTTGTCACTGCTGAAGTGTGGGGGTGGTGGTGGGACGTGTTGTCACTGCTGAAGTGTGGGGGTGGTGGTGGGACGTGTTGTCACTGCTGAAGTGTAGGGGTGGTGGTGGGACGTGTTGTCACTGCTGAAGTGTGGGGGTGGTGGTGGGACGTGTTGTCACTGCTGAAGTGTGGGGGTGGTGGTGGGACGTGTTGTCACTGCTGAAGTGTGGGGGTGGTGGTGGGACGTGTTGTCACTGTTGAAGTGTGGGGGTGGTGGTGGGACGTGTTGTCACTGCTGAAGTGTGGGGGTGGTGGTGGGACGTGTTGTCACTGCTGAAGTGTGGGGGTGGTGGTGGGACGTGTTGTCACTGCTGAAGTGTGGGGGTGGTGGTGGGACGTGTTGTCACTGCTGAAGTGTGGGGGTGGTGGTGGGACGTGTTGTCACTGCTGAAGTGTGGGGGTGGTGGTGGGACGTGTTGTCACTGCTGAAGTGTGGGGGTGGTGGTGGGACGTGTTGTCACTGCTGAAGTGTGGGGGTGGTGGTGGGACGTGTTGTCACTGCTGAAGTGTGGGGGTGGTGGTGGGACGTGTTGTCACTGCTGAAGTGTGGGGGTGGTGGTGGGACGTGTCACTGCTGAAGTGTGGGGGTGGTGGTGGGACGTGTTGTCACTGCTGAAGTGTGGGGGTGGTGGTGGGACGTGTCACTGCTGAAGTGTGGGGGTGGTGGTGGGACGTGTTGTCACTGCTGAAGTGTGGGGGTGGTGGTGGGACGTGTTGTCACTGCTGAAGTGTAGGGGTGGTGGTGGGACGTGTTGTCACTGCTGAAGTGTGGGGGTGGTGGTGGGACGTGTTGTCACTGCTGAAGTGTGGGGGTGGTGGTGGGACGTGTTGTCACTGCTGAAGTGTGGGGGTGGTGGTGGGACGTGTTGTCACTGCTGAAGTGTGGGGGTGGTGGTGGGACGTGTTGTCACTGCTGAAGTGTGGGGGTGGTGGTGGGACGTGTTGTCACTGCTGAAGTGTGGGGGTGGTGGTGGGACGTGTTGTCACTGGTGAAGTGTAGGGGTGGTGGTGGGACGTGTTGTCACTGTTGAAGTGTGGGGGTGGTGGTGGGACGTGTTGTCATTGCTGAAGTGTGGGGGTGGTGGTGGGACGTGATGTCACTGCTGAAGTGTGGGGGTGGTGGTGGGACGTGTTGTCACTGCTGAAGTGTGGGGGTGGTGGTGGGACGTGTTGTCACTGCTGAAGTGTGGGGGTGGTGGTGGGACGTGTTGTCACTGCTGAAGTGTGGGGGTGGTGGTGGGACGTGTTGTCACTGCTGAAGTGTGGGGGTGGTGGTGGGACGTGTTGTCACTGCTGAAGTGTGGGGGTGGTGGTGGGACGTGTTGTCACTGCTGAAGTGTGGGGGTGGTGGTGGGACGTGTTGTCACTGCTGAAGTGTCGGGGTGGTGGTGGGACGTGTTGTCACTGCTGAAGTGTGGGGGTGGTGGTGGGACGTGTTGTCACTGCTGAAGTGTGGGGGTGGTGGTGGGACGTGTTGTCACTGCTGAAGTGTGGGGGTGGTGGTGAGACGTGTTGTCACTGCTGAAGTGTGGGGGTGGTGGTGGGACGTGTTGTCACTGCTGAAGTGTGGGGGTGGTGGTGGGACGTGTTGTCACTGCTGAAGTGTGGGGGTGGTGGTGGGACGTGTTGTCACTGTTGAAGTGTGGGGGTGGTGGTGGGACGTGTTGTCACTGCTGAAGTGTGGGGGTGGTGGTGGGACGTGTTGTCACTGCTGAAGTGTGGGGGTGGTGGTGGGACGTGTTGTCACTGCTGAAGTGTGGGGGTGGTGGTGGGATGTGTTGTCACTGCTCAAGTGTTCTGATAGTGGTAAGTGTTATCACTGCTGCAGTGTTGTGGTGGAAGGACGTGTTGATACTGCTGAAGTGTTGTGGTGGTGGGACGTGTTGCCTCTCCTGAAGTGTTGTGGTGGTGGAAGGACGTGTTGTCTCTCCTCAAGTACTGTGATGGTGGAAGGACGTGTTGTCACTCCTGAAGTGTTCTTGTGGTGGTGGGATGTGTTGTGGTGTTGGGACGTGTCGTCACAGCTACAGTGTTGTGGTGGTGGGACGTGTCGTCGTGGTGGGACGTGTCGTCACAGCTACAGTGTTGTGGTGGTGGGACGTGTCGTCGTGGTGGGACGTGTCGTCACAGGTACAGTGTTGTGGTGGTGGGACGTGTCGTCACAGCTACAGTGTTGTGGTGGTGGGACGTGTCGTCGTGGTGGGACGTGTCGTCACAGCTACAGTGTTGTGGTGGTGGGACGTGTCGTCCTGGTGGGACGTGTCGTCACAGCTACAGTGTTGTGGTGGTGGGACGTGTCGTCGTGGTGGGACGTGTCGTCACAGCTACAGTGTTGTGGTGGTGGGACGTGTCGTCACAGCTACAGTGTTGTGGTGGTGGGACGTGTCGTCACAGCTACAGTGTTGTGGTGGTGGGACTTGTCGACACAGCTACAGTGTTGTGGTGGTGGGACTTGTCGTCACAGCTACAGTGTTGTGGTGGTGGGACTTGTCGTCACAGCTACAGTGTTGTGGTGGTGGGACGTGTCGTCACAGCTACAGTGTTGTGGTGGTGGGACTTGTCGTCACAGCTACAGTGTTGTGGTGGTGGAAGGTGAACAACAGATGATGTAAAGTGAGCAACAGATATTAGAATAAAATACAACGGTGATGGAGGAAAATGGTGGAAGGTGAACTACAGGTCAAGGTGTATACTGAACTACTACAGTTCAAGGTGTATAGTGAACTACAGGTCAAGGTGTATAGTGAACTACAGGTCAAGGTGTATACTGAACTACTACAGGTCAAGGTGTATAGTGAACTACAGGTCAAGGCGTATAGTGAACTACAGGTCAAGGCGTATAGTGAACTACAGTTCAAGGTGTATAGTGAAGTACAGTTCAAGGTGTATACTGAACTACTACAGGTCAAGGTGTATAGTGAACTACTACAGGTCAAGGTGTATAGTGAACTGCAGGTCAAGGTGTATAGTGGACTACAGGTCAAGGTGTATAGTGAACTACTACAGGTCAAGGTGTATAGTGAACTGCAGGTCAAGGTGTATAGTGAACTACAGGTCAAGGTGTATAGTGGACTACAGGTCAAGGTGTATAGTGAACTACAGGTCAAGGTGTATAGTGGACTACAGGTCAAGGTGTATAGTGAACTGAAGGTTAAGGTGTATAGTGAACTGAAGGTCAAGGTGTATAGTGAACTACAGGTCAAGGTGTATAGTGGACTACAGGTCGAGGTGTATAGTGAACTACAGGTCAAGGTATATAGTGGACTACAGGTCAAGGTGTATAGTGAACTACAGGTCAAGGTGTATAGTGAACAACAGTTCAAGGTGTATAGTGAACTACAGGTCAAGGTGTATAGCGGACTACAGGTCAAGGTGTATAGTGAACTGAAGGTCAAGGTGTATAGTGAACTACAGGTCAAGGTGTATAGTGGACTACAGGTCAAGGTGTATAGTGAACTACAGGTCAAGGTGTATAGTGAACTACAAGTCAAGGTGTATAGTGAACTGAAGGTCAAGGTGTATAGTGGACTACAGGTCAAGGTGTATAGTGAACTACAGGTCAAGGTGTATAGTGAACTACAGGTCAAGGTGTATAGTGCACTACAGGTCAAGGTGTATAGTGAACTGAAGGTCAAGGTGTATAGTGAACTACAGGTCGGTGTATAGTGGACTACAGGTCGAGGTGTATAGTGAACTACAGGTCAAGGTGTATAGTGGACTACAGGTGAAGGTGTATAGTGAACTGAAGGTCAAGGTGTATAGTGGACTACAGGTCAAGGTGTATAGTGGACTACAGGTCAAGGTGTATAGTGAACTGAAGGTTAAGGTGTATAGTGAACTGAAGGTCAAGGTGTATAGTGAACTACAGGTCAAGGTGTATAGTGGACTACAGGTCAAGGTGTATAGTGAACTACAGGTCAAGGTATATAGTGGACTACAGGTCAAGGTGTATAGTGGACTACAGGTGAAGGTGTATAGTGAACTGAAGGTCAAGGTGTATAGTGGACTACAGGTCAAGGTGTATAGTGGACTACAGGTCAAGGTGTATAGTGAACTGAAGGTTAAGGTGTATAGTGAACTGAAGGTCAAGGTGTATAGTGAACTACAGGTCAAGGTGTATAGTGGACTACAGGTCAAGGTGTATAGTGAACTACAGGTCAAGGTATATAGTGGACTACAGGTCAAGGTGTATAGTGAACTACAGGTCAAGGTGTATAGTGAACAACAGTTCAAGGTGTATAGTGAACTACAGGTCAAGGTGTATAGTGGACTACAGTTCAAGGTGTATAGTGAACTGAAGGTCAAGGTGTATAGTGAACTACAGGTCAAGGTGTATAGTGAACTACAGGTCAAGGTGTATAGTGAACTACAGGTCAAGGTGTATAGTGAACTGAAGGTCAAGGTGTATAGTGGACTGAAGGTCAAGGTGTATAGTGGACTACAGGTCAAGGTGTATAGTGAACTACAGGTCAAGGTGTATAGTGAACTACAAGTCAAGGTGTATAGTGAACTGAAGGTCAAGGTGTATAGTGGACTACAGGTCAAGGTGTATAGTGGACTACAGGTCAAGGTGTATAGTGAACTACAGGTCAAGGTGTATAGTGAACTACAGGTCAAGGTGTATAGTGGACTACAGGTCAAGGTGTATAGTGCACTACAGGTCAAGGTGTATAGTGAACTGAAGGTCAAGGTGTATAGTGAACTACAGATCGGTGTATAGTGGACTACAGTTCAAGGTGTATAGTGAACTGAAGGTCAAGGTGTATAGTGAACTACAGGTCAAGGTGTATAGTGGACTACAGGTCAAGGTGTATAGTGCACTACAGGTCAAGGTGTATAGTGAACTACAGGTCAAGGTGTATAGTGAACTACAGTTCAAGGTGTGTAGTGAACTGAAGGTCAAGGTGTATAGTGAACTACAGGTCAAGGTGTATAGTGAACTGAAGGTCAAGGTGTATAGTGAACTACAGGTCAAGGTGTATAGTGAACTACAGTTCAAGGTGTATAGTGAACTGAAGGTCAAGGTGTATAGTGAACTACAGGTCAAGGTGTATAGTGAACTACAGTTCAAGGTGTATAGTGAACTGAAGGTCAAGGTGTATAGTGAACTACAGGTCAAGGTGTATAGCGAACTGAAGGTCAAGGTGTATAGTGAACTGAAGGTCAAGGTGTATAGTGAACTGAAGGTCAAGGTGTATAGTGAACTGAAGGTCAAGGTGTATAGTGAACTGAAGGTCAAGGTGTATAGTGAACTGAAGGTCAAGGTGTATAGTGAACTGAAGGTCAAGGTGTATAGTGAACTGAAGGTCAAGGTGTATAGTGAACTACAGGTCAAGGTGTATAGTGAACTGAAGGTCAAGGTGTATAGTGAACTGAAGGTCAAGGTGTATAGTGAACTACAGGTCAAGGTGTATAGTGAACTGAAGGTCAAGGTGTATAGTGAACTGAAGGTCAAGGTGTATAGTGAACTACAGGTCAAGGTGTATAGTGAACTGAAGGTCAAGGTGTATAGTGAACTGAAGGTCAAGGTGTATAGTGAACTACAGGTCAAGGTGTATAGTGAACTGAAGGTCGAGGTGTATAGTGAACTACAGGTCAAGGTGTATAGTGAACTGAAGGTCGAGGTGTATAGTGAACTGAAGGTCAAGGTGTATAGTGAACTACAGGTCAAGGTGTATAGTGAACTGAAGGTCAAGGTGTATAGTGAACTGAAGGTCAAGGTGTATAGTGAACTACAGGTCAAGGTGTATAGTGAACTGAAGGTCGAGGTGTATAGTGAACTGAAGGTCAAGGTGTATAGTGAACTACAGGTCAAGGTGTATAGTGAACTGAAGGTCGAGGTGTATAGTGAACTGAAGGTCAAGGTGTATAGTGAACTACAGGTCAAGGTGTATAGTGAACTGAAGGTCAAGGTGTATAGTGAACTGAAGGTCAAGGTGTATAGTGAACTACAGGTCAAGGTGTATAGTGAACTGAAGGTCGAGGTGTATAGTGAACTGAAGGTCAAGGTGTATAGTGAACTGAAGGTCAAGGTGTATAGCGAACTGAAGGTCAAGGTGTATAGCGAACTGAAGGTCAAGGTGTATAGTGAACTGAAGGTCAAGGTGTATAGTGAACTGAAGGTCAAGGTGTATAGTGAACTGAAGGTCAAGGTGTATAGTGAACTGAAGGTCAAGGTGTATAGTGAACTGAAGGTCAAGGTGTATAGTGAACTGAAGGTCAAGGTGTATAGTGAACTACAGGTCAAGGTGTATAGTGAACTGAAGGTCAAGGTGTATAGTGAACTGAAGGTCAAGGTGTATAGTGAACTACAGGTCAAGGTGTATAGTGAACTGAAGGTCAAGGTGTATAGTGAACTGAAGGTCAAGGTGTATAGTGAACTACAGGTCAAGGTGTATAGTGAACTGAAGGTCGAGGTGTATAGTGAACTGAAGGTCAAGGTGTATAGTGAACTGAAGGTCAAGGTGTATAGTGAACTACAGGTCAAGGTGTATAGTGAACTGAAGGTCAAGGTGTATAGTGAACTGAAGGTCAAGGTGTATAGTGAACTGAAGGTCAAGGTGTATAGTGAACTACAGGTCAAGGTGTATAGTGAACTGAAGGTCAAGGTGTATAGTGAACTACAGGTCAAGGTGTATAGTGAACTGAAGGTCAAGGTGTATAGTGAACTGAAGGTCAAGGTGTATAGTGAACTGAAGGTCAAGGTGTATAGTGAACTGAAGGTCAAGGTGTATAGTGAACTACAGGTCAAGGTGTATAGTGAACTGAAGGTCAAGGTGTATAGTGAACTGAAGGTCAAGGTGTATAGTGAACTACAGGTCAAGGTGTATAGCGAACTGAAGGTCAAGGTGTATAGTGAACTGAAGGTCAAGGTGTATAGTGAACTACAGGTCAAGGTGTATAGTGAACTGAAGGTCAAGGTGTATAGTGAACTGAAGGTCAAGGTGTATAGTGAACTGAAGGTCAAGGTGTATAGTGAACTGAAGGTCAAGGTGTATAGTGAACTGAAGGTCAAGGTGTATAGTGGGCTACAGGTCAAGGTGTATAGTGAACTGAAGGTCAAGGTGTATAGTGAACTGAAGGTCAAGGTGTATAGTGAACTACAGGTCAAGGTGTATAGTGAACTGAAGGTCAAGGTGTATAGTGAACTGAAGGTCAAGGTGTATAGTGAACTACAGGTCAAGGTGTATAGTGAACTACAGGTCAAGGTGTATAGTGAACTGAAGGTCAAGGTGTATAGTGAACTACAGGTCAAGGTGTATAGTGAACTGAAGGTCAAGGTGTATAGTGGACTACAGGTCAAGGTGTATAGTGAACTACAGGTCAAGGTGTATAGCGAACTGAAGGTCAAGGTGTATAGTGAACTACAGGTCAAGGTGTATAGTGAACTGAAGGTCAAGGTGTATAGTGAACTACAGGTCAAGGTGTATAGTGAACTGAAGGTCAAGGTGTATAGTGGACTACAGGTCAAGGTGTATAGTGAACTACAGGTCAAGGTGTATAGTGAACTGAAGGTCAAGGTGTATAGTGGACTACAGGTCAAGGTGTATAGTGAACTACAGGTCAAGGTGTATAGTGGACTACAGGTCAAGGTGTATAGTGGACTACAGGTCAAGGTGTATAGTGAACTACAGATCGGTGTATAGTGGACTACAGGTCGAGGTGTATAGTGAACTACAGGTCAAGGTGTATAGCGAACTGAAGGTCAAGGTGTATAGCGAACTGAAGGTCAAGGTGTATAGTGAACTACAGGTCAAGGTGTATAGTGAACTGAAGGTCAAGGTGTATAGTGGACTACAGGTCAAGGTGTATAGTGGACTACAGGTCAAGGTGTATAGTGAACTACAGGTCAAGGTGTATAGTGAACTGAAGGTCAAGGTGTATAGCGAACTGAAGGTCAAGGTGTATAGTGGACTACAGGTCAAGGTGTATAGTGGACTACAGGTCAAGGTGTATAGTGAACTACAGGTCAAGGTGTATAGTGAACTACAGGTCAAGGTGTATAGTGAACTGCAGGTCAAGGTGTATAGTGGACTACAGGTCAAGGTGTATAGTGGACTACAGGTCAAGGTGTATAGTGAACCACAGGTCAAGGTGTATAGTGAACCACAGGTCAAGGTGTATAGTGAACTACAGGTCAAGGAGTATAGTGAACTACAGGTTAAGGTGTATAGTGAACTACAGGTCAAGGTGTATAGTGAACTACAGGTTAAGGTGTATAGTGAACTACAGGTCAAGGTGTATAGTGAACTACAGGTCAAAGTGTATAGTGAACCACAGGTCAAGGTGTATAGTGGACTACAGGTCAAGGCGAATAGTGGACTACAGGTCAAGGTGCATAGTGGACTACAGGTCAAGGTGTATAGTGAACTACAGGTCAAGGTATATAGTGAACCACAGGTCAATGTGTATAGTGAACTATAGGTCAAGGTGCATAGTGAACTACAGATCAAGGTGTATAGTGGACTACAGGTCAAGATGTATAGTAAACTACAGGTCAAGGCGTATAGTGAACTATAGGTTAAGGTGTATAGTGAACTACAGGTCAAGGTGTATAGTGAACTACAGGTCAAGGTGTATAGTGAACTACAGGTCAAGGTGTTTAGTGAACTACAGGTCAAGGTGTATAGTGAACTACAGGTCAAGGTGTATAGTGAACTACAGGTCAAGGTGTTTAGTGAACTACAGGTCAAGGTGTATAGTGGACTACAGGTCAAGATGTATAGTAAACTACAGGTCAAGGCGTATCTTGAACTACAGGTCAAGGTGTATAGTGAACTACAGGTCAAGGTGTATAGTGAACTACAGGTCAAGGTGTATAGTGAACTACAGGTCAAGGTGTTTAGTGAACTACAGGTCAAGGTGTATAGTGAACTACAGGTCAAGGTGTATAGTGAACTACAGGTCAAGGTGTTTAGTGAACTACAGGTCAAGGTGTATAGTGAACTACAGGTCAAGGTGTATAGTGAACTACAGGTCAAGGTGTATGCTTTCGTTCAGTTGAAAATGTGAGGTGAGCAAGAGGTAGAGGATCAGAGTTAATTACTAATGAGAGAGGTGAGTCACAGATGAAAGATGAAGGTGTAGAAAGTGAGATAAACAACAGGTGAAGGTGTAGAATGAATCGCAAAAAACGAATAAAAACGGATAATGCAATAACATGTGAAAGAATAAAATAATAATCCAGTGCAAGAAAAATTTCCATTATGGCTTCCTAGTGATGACCATCAAGGTAGTTCTCCAAGTGTGGGTCTCAACGGGACAGAGTCAACACAACACTTTACTGAAAGTGTTCCACAGTCAAGTGTGCTTGGAATGTCTACTTCAGTGACCTCCTTCAACTCATTCCATAATCTCATGCATGTCCAAAAGACTGTTATGACGTACTTATCCAAAAGAGTAAATGCCGGCTGCTCTCACCAGTTTACAACTATATCATCAACCTAAGGAAAACTATTACAGGTCACATTTGCTCCTGAGAAAGCACAAATGATGGTTTCTAGGCACCATGATAATGCTGTAGTGGTAAGAATGAAAGGGAAAGTGTGGGAATCCGGGGATGAGGTTGGGTGAAATTGATTCCACATTGACTGTGAAGAATCACCTTGTAAATCTTGCAAAGTTGCCGGGATGCTTAGAGCACTCTGACGTATCTCCCATCTGCTCGATATTGTAGGTTACAAGACTGTATGAAGCTCAAGTACGCTAACACCTTGAATATGCTCCACTTCCTTGGATTGCTTGCACCCAGTCTAATCTACAATTTCTTGGAAGAATAATGAACAGACCTAGACGACTCATCTCTCGCCTGGACCCTGCCTGGACAGAAATACTATCTCAGAACGTTCAACACCGGAACAATGTGGGTAGCTTTACTGTTATGTACATACCCACTTGTACACACAAGACGGGCACATCATTTTATCTGAGATCGTTTATTCCAAGGTTGACTCGAGTCTGGAACATGTTCGTATAGGATAATGACATTAATGGCAAAGTCAGTTGACCGAAAGAACTCGCTTCGTCCTATTCATATGTCTCATAACAATAAAACGACTTTCATATGACCTGATGTAGATAACAGCTCTAAGCTTGTAAAGAATGGTAGGAACTCTAAACCTAACACTGGAAAACCATTGTATAAGAGATTCTCCCTTGGGTGTGTTTGTGTGCTGGGGGGGGGGGTTATGAAAGAAGTCCATTAAAACTTTTCGGCACTTGCACCTACAAGATCCTCCCTTACTGAAGCTGTGTGCCAGTTTCTACCTCCTTGACTCACTCGCTCGCTCGCTCACTCTCTCTCTCTCTCTCTCTCTCTCTCTCTCTCTCTCTCATTTTTCTGCACTATCACCAATTCGAAATATCTAACATTATTTTTATGATCAAACTTTTAATTAAATCACAATAAATAAATAAATAAATAAATTATATATATATATATATATATATATATATATATATATATATATATAGCGAGAAAAGACGAAGCCTAATTCATCCTAAGAATATTTCTTTTAATGCTTGCTAATCGCAGGAGTTAGCTTCCACTGCTCTCCTAACTAGTGCGCGTCATTCTCTCACTGCCAACACACTGAAGACTCGCCTCTCACCTCACTTTATACGAGTGCTGGTTTCCATTTGTTCCCTAAGTTCCTCTCAAAAAATTGGACTTCCCTTCCCAATACTGATTCTGACTGCCTCTTTTCCAAAAAGCTTTATAACTCCTATGGGTTTAATATTTCAATAAAATAACAGTAACAGAGTTGGAGCCGCATTGTAATAACATTAATCTATCACTGTGGACAACGCTGGATTTTTGGTCGAGGGCAGCGAATTTGCTCCAAGACATGTTCACATCTTTCTCCAACTTGTCAAGTTTTGTTGATAGTCGAGAAAACCTTTTGCTTATTTTATTTACTTATGAGCACTTAGGATTAATTTCCAATCTGCTTCTCGAAGCCATAAACTAGATTGATGCCTTCACTTTTTCTGGACTGATGTTTTTTTCATTGAAATAACTTGCAAGATCCTCTGTTACACATATACGATAGCTCCCATTAGGCTTTTACCGCTTTGTGACGCAAATGGATTGAGCGCATTTAGTGAATATAATCATATTAATAATAGCATAGCCCATCAGCTATCACCTGAGTTTAACTACAACTTTCGGCAAATATCTAACTTTTACCAGGGCCACTGTTGTAACTTTAAAGCTCTTCCCCTCTGCCTTTAAAAAAAAATTTAGAAACCGTCCGTCCTCAGGAAGTTAAAGGTCAGGAGAACTTGTTTATCTTTCCAACCTAATGTATCTCTCAATGATTTTTCATAATTGATAAATGTTGCCTTAACTTCTGAGAACGTAAAGGCCATCCATTTAGGACATTCTCAACATCTGAACGAGTACCGTCTAAATCCATGCGTATATCCTCTATCTGCTCGCGTATTTCATGCAGAATTCTTAATAAAATTACCAATTTCTTTCGGCTAAAGGTTTCTGCAAGAAATGGGTGCCAATAAAATCCCTCTAGCACCTGTAACCGTAACTTGTTTAGTTAAAATGTTATCATGCTTTGGTTTAGTTATAGTAATTATTGTTATGTTATCATGGTAAGCATAGTTACGATGTTATCATGGTAAGTATAGTTACTATGTTATCATGGTAAGCATAGTTACGATGTTATCATGGTAAGTATAGTTACGATGTTATCATGGTAAGTATAGTTACGATGTTATCATGGTAAGCATAGTTACGATGTTATCATGGTAAGCATAGTTACGATTTTATCATGGTAAGTATAGTTACGATGTTATCATGGTAAGCATAGTTACGATGTTATCATGGTAAGCATAGTTACGATGTTATCATGGTAAGCATAGTTACGATGTTATCATGGTAAGCATAGTTACGATGTTATCATGGTAAGCATAGTTACGATGTTATCATGGTAAGCATAGTTACGATGTTATCATGGTAAGCATAGTTACGATGTTATCATGGTAAGCATAGTTACGATGTTATCATGGTAAGCATAGTTACGATGTTATCATGGTAAGCATAGTTACGATGTTATCATGGTAAGCATAGTTACGATGTTATCATGGTAAGTATAGTTACGATGTTATCATGGTAAGCATAGTTACGATGTTATCATGGTAAGCATAGTTACGATGTTATCATGGTAAGTATAGTTACGATGTTATCATGGTAAGCATAGTTACGATGTTATCATGGTAAGCATAGTTACGATGTTATCATGGTAAGCATAGTTACGATGTTATCATGGTAAGTATAGTTACGATGTTATCATGGTAAGCATAGTTACGATGTTATCATGGTAAGCATAGTTACGATGTTATCATGGTAAGTATAGTTACGATGTTATCATGGTAAGCATAGTTACGATGTTATCATGGTAAGCATAGTTACGATGTTATCATGGTAAGTATAGTTACGATGTTATCATGGTAAGTATAGTTACGATGTTATCATGGTAAGTATAGTTACGATGTTATCATGGTAAGCATAGTTACGATGTTATCATGGTAAGTATAGTTACGATGTTATCATGGTAAGTATAGTTACGATGTTATCATGGTAAGCATAGTTACGATGTTATCATGGTAAGTATAGTTACGATGTTATCATGGTAAGTATAGTTACGATGTTATCATGGTAAGCATAGTTACGATGTTATCATGGTAAGTATAGTTACGATGTTATCATGGTAAGCATAGTTACGATGTTATCATGGTAAGTATAGTTACGATGTTATGGTAAGCATAGTTACGATGTTATCATGGTAAGCATAGTTACGATGTTATCATGGTAAGTATAGTTACGATGTTATCATGGTAAGCATAGTTACGATGTTATCATGGTAAGCATAGTTACGATGTTATCATGGTAAGCATAGTTACGATGTTATCATGGTAAGTATAGTTACGATGTTATCATGGTAAGCATAGTTACGATGTTATCATGGTAAGCATAGTTACGATGTTATCATGGTAAGTATAGTTACGATGTTATCATGGTAAGTATAGTTACGATGTTATCATGGTAAGCATAGTTACGATGTTATCATGGTAAGTATAGTTACGATGTTATCATGGTAAGCATAGTTACGATGTTATCATGGTAAGTATAGTTACGATGTTATCATGGTAAGCATAGTTACGATGTTATCATGGTAAGTATAGTTACGATGTTATCATGGTAAGCATAGTTACGATGTTATCATTGTAAGCATAGTTACGATGTTATCCTGGTAAGTATAGTTACGATGTTATCATGGTAAGCATAGTTACGATGTTATCATGGTAAGCATAGTTACGATGTTATCATGGTAAGCATAGTTACGATGTTATCATGGTAAGTATAGTTACGATGTTATCATGGTAAGCATAGGTACGATGTTATCATGGTAAGCATAGTTACGATGTTATCATGGTAAGTATAGTTACGATGTTACCATGGTAAGCATAGTTACGATGTTATCATGGTAAGTATAGTTACGATGTTATCATGGTAAGCATAGTTACGATGTTATCATGGTAAGTATAGTTACGATGTTATCATGGTAAGCATAGTTACGATGTTATCATGGTAAGTATAGTTACGATGTTATCATGGTAAGCATAGTTACGATGTTATCATGGTAAGCATAGTTACGATGTTATCATGGTAAGCATAGTTACGATGTTATCATGGTAAGCATAGTTACGATGTTATGGTAAGTATAGTTACGATGTTATCATGGTAAGCATAGTTACGATGTTATCATGGTAAGTATAGTTACGATGTTATCATGGTAAGCATAGTTACGATGTTATCATGGTAAGCATAGTTACGATGTTATCATGGTAAGCATAGTTACGATGTTATCATGGTAAGCATAGTTACGATGTTATCATGGTAAGCATAGTTACGATGTTATCATGGTAAGCATAGTTACGATGTTATCATGGTAAGCATAGTTACGATGTTATCATGGTAAGCATAGTTACGATGTTATCATGGTAAGCATAGTTACGATGTTATCATGGTAAGCATAGTTACGATGTTATCATGGTAAGCATAGTTACGATGTTATCATGGTAAGCATAGTTACGATATTATCATGGTAAGCATAGTTACGATGTTATCATTGTAAGTATAGTTACGATGTTATCATGGTAAGCATAGTTACGATGTTATCATGGTAAGTATAGTTACGATGTTATCATGGTAAGCATAGTTACGATGTTATCATGGTAAGTATAGTTACGATGTTATCATGGTAAGCATAGTTACGATGTTATCATGGTAAGTATAGTTACGATGTTATCATGGTAAGCATAGTTACGATGTTATCATGGTAAGCATAGTTACGATGTTATCATGGTAAGCATAGTTACGATCTTATCATGGTAAGCATAGTTACGATGTTATCATGGTAAGTATAGTTACGATGTTATCATGGTAAGTATAGTTACGATGTTATCATGGTAAGCATAGTTACGATGTTATTATGGTAAGCATAGTTACGATGTTATCATGGTAAGCATAGTTACGATGTTATCATGGTAAGTATAGTTACGATGTTATCTTGGTAAGCATAGTTACGATGTTATCATGGTAAGCATAGTTACGATGTTATCATGGTAAGTATAGTTACGATGTTATCATGGTAAGCATAGTTACTATGTTATCATGGTAAGCATAGTTACGATGTTATCATGGTAAGCATAGTTACGACGTTATCATGGTAAGTATAGTTACGATGTTATCATGGTAAGCATAGTTACGATGTTATCATGGTAAGTATAGTTACGATGTTATCATGGTAAGCATAGTTACGATGTTATCATGGTAAGCATAGTTACGATGTTATCATGATAAGCATAGTTACGATGTTATCATGGTAAGTATAGTTACGATGTTATCATGGTAAGTATAGTTACGATGTTATCATGGTAAGCATAGTTACGATGTTATCATGGTAAGTATAGTTACGATGTTATCATGGTAAGTATAGTTACGATGTTATCATGGTAAGTATAGTTACGATGTTATCATGGTAAGTATAGTTACGATGTTATCATGGTAAGCATAGTTATGATATTAACATGGTATCTTTTTTTCAGAAAATAATTATAAAAAAAGAGTTTTCAAAAAAATTTGTGTGTTTATTCAACTTTTCATGAAGAAATATATATTCCATAAACAGTTTGTCGTCTTTCAAAATTACTTAGAATTGTAATGTGTCGAAAATATTTTTTTTTTTCAAAATCAGTGTTCCAATAATTTTGGTTTTCCGAAGTATATCGTATGTAGTATACTGTACGAAGTATACTGTAACTGTTGCTATATTTCTGCTTAATATTTAAGTGCATTTGAAAAAAAAAAAACTTGCCGCCTTGTTTAATATAAATTTAAACGCCAAAGTACCATAGAACTTTTACAGCCTTTTAATAACTTAATGTTTGTTCCTGTGCACGCACTCTTCTAAAAGATTAAAACACAAAAATAATAATATCAATCAGCTTTTCAGGGATGCATTTTCAAGTCAAGGGATTTAAGTCGTCAATGAATTTTTTTTCCGGTAGAGTTCGTGAACGGAAATTTCTTCTTAATTTATAAATATTAACTTATTCCTAATAACACATAAATGCATCATAAATATTTGACGGATACTAAAAATCTAAAATTACAATTATATTTGCCGAAAATTCTATATTGTAATATAATTAAATACATCAGGGGCAAATGCGAGATGTAAAAAACATGGAGAAGGAAGCAACTGGGAGATATTTATTTATAAATATTCTAGAAACAAATATTTTGAGGTATAAACTGGGCTACAGGATGAATACTCCGATTATGTTGTCTATGGAATACCAACATAAGAAAATGGTACAAATGCAGTTACGTGGTAACTCTTTTGAGGTTAAAACCTGTTGATTAACATGGATTTAACTAGGACATTCATTAAGTAGATTTATCGCCACTCTGTGATTTTATCAACTCGGTCATTAGACAATTTACTGGTGCGAGAAATGGCTCGTTAAGTTACAAGGTGTGAAAGGTTTATTGACGATGTTTATCTCAGAACGTGGGCTTCACTGACCACTTTTCGCCCACTTTCTGGGTGGAAATGGTCAATGTAGTCTCAGTCATGCGCATGAATCCTATTACTACGACTACTACTCTTCTTTCCTTTTCTTAAATTTGGAAGAAAAAAATAAATATAGCTTTAGTAGATATATTTTACCACGTTCATGACAAGCAATTTCGCTTCCAACAACGAATTTATTTGTATTTGTACCCGGAATACAATCGCCCGAGTACGAAATACTTGGAGTGTCACCTCACAAACACTGACATTACAAGTGTAAACAGACACACGCACACATTTGTTTGTGGAGATATTTAGTTGGAATTTGTTCGGCGGTGTGTATTGTGTTGTCGACAATACATGATATCGAATATACTATGTTTTTTGTTTAGTAATCATGGATCAGCAGCCCATTTCTTCCTCTTGCGAATTTGAAGTACAGCGTTTTGCTGTTTAGTGTTGTGTGCAGCGTTTGGCTGTTTAGTGTTGTGTGCAGCGTTTGGCTGTTTAGTGTCGTTGTGTGCAGCGTTTGGCTGTTTACTGTTGTTGTGTGCAGCGTTTGGCTGTTTACTGTTGTTGTGTGCAGCGTTTGGCTGTTTACTGTTGTTGTGTGCAGCGTCTGGCTGTTTAGTGTCGTTGTGTGCAGCGTTTGGCTGTTTAGTGTCGTTGTGTGCAGCGTTTGGCTGTTTAGTGTTATTTGGTTTTCCTGCAATGTAATGTGTTTTCCTATGACTGTTGTCAGAGTAATTTCCAAGTACTGATAAGGAGAATTGTCCATTTTTCTCCTACGAGGTATTGATACCATCACACAGAGAACACGTGTTGTTTGCTACGCGATGAACCCACATGTGTCCGTGCATCCAGTGTCTCTGTGTTACACAAAAAGTGTCTTTATTCTCAGCATTTTAGCCATATTCAACTTATTATTTACATTCTAAAGTAAAAGTTGACTCGAGGCTTCACAACATAAGTGATGCCAGACGTAAAGTATCAATATTTTTATATTTTTTTCGTATGCTACAAATATTCAAACACAGGTTAATTCGTTATCTGAATTACACCTAACTGAGAAAAGTAAAGGTTAGGATTTCTAGAAATTTTGGAAATATACCCAGCTTGGCACAATTCAATTCCATAATCTTCAATAGCATAACACCCGAAATTAACAATGAGCTTTTTTCACTTGTGACTTTTTCCTTCCTTAGGAAGTCTAACTTAACTGTTATCACCATACTGTCTCACTGGTGTCAAATGTGGTGCATCCAGAAATCATTCTTTAAGCTCTAAGCTTGTGATCGCTTATCTGTTTATTCGAATAAAACAAATGAAGTAACATCAGAGTCACTTAGGACACGGATATCAAAGAACTAGCTAATATAATAAAGGAAACTCGAGGTGAATATATTATTATTTATGAATCTTGACAGATTCACAAGAGGCCGTTCATGTCTAATTTCTCAACCATCTTCGGTAAAATATTTGAGGTCATTGACCACGATCAAGAATATGACATTGTATATTTTGAATTTAGTAAGGTTGATAGTGTGCCACTCAATAAACTGTTAGAGAAAGTGACAGCAAATTGTATTGGTGGAAAATTTTTCTCGCGGATTGCGACATGGCTTTCTAATAGGAAGGACAAACAGTAAAATCAAAATGGTGGCCAATCATTTACGACAACGGCAGTTTTCCACTTCGTATAAATTTACGTCACTGGCAGCTTAAGAGTTAATTGTTTACTCTGTGAAGCAATATCTGCTTTACTGAAATAAAAATATGCTACACCTTATTCTTTTTTTATAGCCCACTGCCTTAAATCCGTTACTAAAGATAGCAGGTGAAATTGCTGGGAATGAATGGCCTCTTGTGAATCTGTATTGAGATTCATTAATCAAATTATACTGAAAGAGTGGAAATAAACTTTACAGGTGGAAAATTTTCTAATGGATTGAGACATGACTGACTGATAGGAAGCAGAGAGTGTGCATAATTAGATTGAAGATTATTATGTAGACTAGTCACATATAGAATTCTACAAGGATCAGTTTTGGGCCACTTGTTTCTAGTTTACATTAGTAACCTTGATGCAAGATTAATATGCAACATGAGTAAAGTCTCAAAAGCACATAAAACGTATTAAATAATTAATTCAGAGGATTATACCATTGAAGTTAAAAAAAAATTAGACAATCTAATGCCATGTTCCGATAACTGGTAGACGCAGTTCACTTGTGTAAAAAAAATGGAAAATCGTAACCTTTCTAAGTGAAATAAACCCCTAATGTTGTGATCGAGGTTTAGTAGCGTTTTATTATACACCTAAAAAGGACTTTGTAGTTAAGCAAAGCAGAATCCAAAGCCAAGATAACAGTGCTTAAATGTGCGTAAAATGCTAACATACTGCTTGGATTTATATCTAAATTTTGTAGATGAATGGTAAAAGAACCGACAAGTTGATAAATTAGACACGTGCAAGACTTTTTTTTATCTTTAATGATTGATGGACTGATTACATCGACTCAAGGCTGAGGGACTGATTACCTCACACTTCTCCTGTTTTTCAAGATTCTCCTATGTATGGACTGATGAAGCCACTGTGTGGCGAAACGTTTCCTCATTAAAGATACCCAAGTGTTGCACATGTGTCTAATTTCTCATATCTAAATATATAAGAATTAGGATTCCAAAGGACATTCCACATTTTTATTATGCTGCTCAGTTCTTGTCTACTAACTACTGAAATGAATTAAATACTTTCAAAGACATACAGAGAAGGATATCAAAATTAATCCACTGCATAATGACTCTTTCAAAAAACATTGAAAGTCCTGAACCTACACTGCCCTGAGAGAATTAGAACGACGGGAGATTTGAAGAAAATTGAAAAGCATAAGACAGCGAATTAAGCATAAATAAAATACGTACCAATTGGGTTCTGAGGATTTCCAACTGGAAATGTTTTAAAGGTGGACAAATTTAGATTTAAAAGATGTTGGAAAATAAAGCTGGTTCAGCAATAGAGTTACTGATGAGGGGAACAATCTGCCATGTAGAGGAGATGCACTTGAAAACTTTCTACCAAACAAGAGGTGCTGTACAGTCCATCTACATTCTCATGTTTGTATATCCACTGAGTACAACAATTTCCGAGAATGTGTAAGAACTGATATGCTATTTGAACATATGAGGAAATGTTACTTTTCGTGATCAGTGTGTCTTCGTTAGTAAAGAGTTAACGTTCTTTTATTTAAAACATATGAATATATACACAAAAATATGGTCTAAGATTTGGACACACTGCTTCAGGAAGCCTTTTCAAGAAGGGAGGGTACGGAGGGGAAAAGAAAGGGATATTTTGCTGCTGGTGAGCGGCTCTTGTTCCAAGGATTTTAGCACTATCCGTATGACTTATTAACACTGACACTGCTTGTGTCCGTGTCTCATCAACAGTAACAAAGTGTAGCGATACATCATGGACACTGAGATCAGACACACACTTACTCGGGACTGGAAAAATTAGTGTAGATTTGTACCTCATAAGGAACTCTCTAGCATCACATTTTTGAAGACAGACCAACAACAGCTTTATCAACAAAATTTATGTACCAATAAACATGAAATATGAAGCTTCAACATGAACATGTGTTTCTATAATGAGAAAGACAAGAAAATGCAATATGGTAAAATAGCGGCGACGCCGAATGTCTTCATCTGTGTTTTTCCAGACAATTGCAACTCCTCGTAAAATTCGAGAGCATTTGCATACACCAAGACGAGAAAATGTTCACTTGTGATGTGGGCTGCAGCGCCAGAACCACATAGGTGGTCAAGACTTCATTTGCCTAATGCCTGAGACAATATAAAAATTTTAAATGACGGAACATTTCTTACGTCTATAAGGTTTGAGTCGCCGTCTTCCTTGAAATATTTTGCTTCCGAAAATGTATTCATGAATCTTGTGGCTTACTTTACCGTGGCGGTGACTGTTGTTAATGCGCCTCCTACGGTAGTTGATAATGCTCAGACTCCTGCGGTAGTTGATAATGCTCAGACTCCTGCGGTAGTTGATAATGCTCAGACTCCTGCGGTAGTTGATTATGCGCTGGCTCTTGCGGTAGCTGATTATGCGCTGGCTCTTGCGGTAGTTGATAATGCTCCGGCTCCTGCGGTAGTTGATTATGCGCTGGTTCTTGCGGTAGTTGATAATGCTCCGGCTCCTGCGGTAGTTGATTATGCGCTGGTTCTTGCGGTAGTTGATTATGCGCTGGCTCTTGCGGTAGTTGATAATGCTCCGACTCCTGCGGCAGTTGATTATGCGCTGGTTCTTGCGGTAGTTGATTATGCGCTGGCTCTTGCGGTAGTTGATAATGCTCCGGCTCCTGCGGTAGTTGATTATGCGCTGGCTCTTGCGGTAGTTGATAGTGCTCCGGCTCCTGCGGTAGTTGATTATACGCTGGCTCTTGCGGTAGTTGATAATGCTCCGACTCCTGCGGTAGTTGATTATGCGCTGGCTCTTGCGGTAGTTGATCATGCGGCGGCTCCTGCGGTAGTTTATAATACGCCGGCTCCTGCGGTACTGGATAATGTGGCTGTTGTTGTTGCTTCTGCTTGTGGCGGCGGCGGTTGTTTCTGTTTTTTCGTCATCTTTTCCTCCTGCTACTTTTTCTTCGAGTTCTACTTCTCCGATTACTACTTCTTTTGATTTGTATAAAAATACAACACACGGGCATACTTCATATTACATAGCTTACTCAGGAGCCCGTGACTTAGTAGCCATCCAGTATATGAGTCTTCAGTGTTGACTCCTGCGTCTACCTGTGAGGCTAGAATGACATCTGTTCACTAGATATTATTGTTATATGTTTGATGCCTTAATGATGTTTTTATGAAAAAAAAGGTAATGTCTACTGAAAATAAGTTGAAATTATTTAAGTTTGCTCTTCGCATTGCTATATGGGATGGTATAACATCAAACCACGTCTAGTACAAGCAGTAATATTTATGACTCACGAAATCGTAATGATATCACTCAAGTACCAATGTAACTGTGTCAAAATGTTAGGTAAAAGGACACAGGTGCAGCTAATATGACATGCTATTGTGGCAACGTTTCGCTCTCCTGGAGAGTGAAACGTTGCCACAATAAAATGTCACATTAATTGCATTTGTGTCCTTTTACCTAACACTTGTTGTCGGTAATTCTACCAACATTATTACAAACTGTGTCACAGGTGAGCGAGAACATTGTCGATTAAGTAGTTTCAGGAATGAAAGCAAACCTAAGAACAACTGTTGGGTGAATCCACAAATATTTCATCATGTGTGTAATTTCTAATTTGTGTTTGATACCTGAAAGGCGACTCTGGAACAGAGAATAATTATTCTCTGACGTTTCATAAATTTATTATCAAGACGTTTTATAATTTTATCTCCGACGAGGCACTGTGTAAGTTAGCATATTCGGCAATGGGGAAGTTGGGTCTATTTGTGCATTTGGCAAGTCACCCACCATGTCAAAGTTACTCATTAAAATCTTTAGTGATACGCTTTCGTGATGATAACACTCTGAAGGAGGGTTGTTAATGTTGCAGTTTAAAAACTGTAGTGTAAAGCACCCTTCTGGCAAGACAGTGATGGAGTGAATGATGGTGAAAGTTTTTCTTTTTCGGGCCACCCTGCCTTGGTGGGAATCGGCCAGTGTGATAATAATAATAATAAAAAAAACACTTCTTCTCATCAATGTGTGCTCTTTGATGTTGTTTAAATTGGTAATTATCTCTGAGGCTTTTTCCCAAACGCCACAGTTTTATAGTATTATGTAAAGAGAAAGGCACCAAATGTGGCATACCTGTTTCTTACAGAAGTTTTCGAATATTATAGGTATTCCAACAGAAAGAAGAAATTGCCATTTTCCTGGAAAGTCTTACTATGGGTATTCCAACAGAAAGAAGAAATTGCCATTTTCCAGGAAAGTCTTACTATGTGTATTCGAACAGAAAGAGGAAACTGCCATTTTCCTGGAAAGGGAATAAACAGCTAAATAGCCATAATTTTATTTGACAATACCAGATAATGTATTAATTCAAAAGCCGGCCATTCTCATAGTTTTTTTTTTTCTGATATCATGTAGCTAAACCTCTCGATACATATAGGTGGAGAATATTCTCACAGCTTATGACTAGGCTGCCAATTTTCTTTTGCAAGCTTTACCAACGAAAAGTTAAGCATGACAGTACGAAAATATAATAAATCTCCCAGTGACCATGTTAGATCGATAGAACGTAAGGATGGTATTTACCAACAGGGAGCCGACATTACCGTTCAGATAACTCTCTAAACAACATCCTAACCAATCCTTCAGGGTGCAGACACTGTAATTACACCTCCAGGACTCAAGTCCGGCTAAGTTGTTTTCCCTGCATCTCTTCATAAATATTATTTTCCATACACTACAACATGAAATAATAATACACACTTGCTTCCAACCTCAGTCTAATACCCTCACACAAGCATGTTGAATGTCCAAGCCCTTGACACTCAAAACCTTCCTCACCCCCTTCTTCCAACCTGTCCTAGGAAGACGCCTACTCCTAGTAGATGTCTTCCTGGTAGATATACACAGCCTCTCTAAATGTCCACTCCATCTCGAAAAGCTTTTCCTCAGCCCTCTCAGTAACAAAGTATCTTAATTTCACACACACACTCACACTCTAGAACTGGACTGGGGACCCTCATCCTCAGAGAAGAGAGTCACTGAGTTTGTCCGGAAGAATTTGTTTTATTAACTCGTTTGATGCTGGTAGGGCAATCTGGGAGGATTTGCGTACTCCCAGGTCCCTAATCCTGACAAAGTGAGGCTGGCATATTACTGTCCATCTTCAAGGGGAACATTCAGTAAACTCTCTAGCATGGTCTTTAGAAGGGAGTCATATTCCTTGAGTTTCGGACTGCTGAAGACAGGAGCATCTCAGGATATATATATATATATATATATATATATATATATATATATATATATATATATATATATATATATATATATATATATATATATATATATATATATAAATAATGTCGTGCGGAATAGGTACAACTTGCCGAATAAGGTAAGCGAAAATTTGTGTATGCAATAATTTTGCAAAAAATCATTCTGAACCTAACGAAAAAAATATATTCCATTTTCTTTGTTTATTATTAAATTATTGTAAACTTATCTAAAATATATTTAGCTGGATTAGGCTAAATTAAATTGCGTTTATGATAATGTTAGGTAAGTTTTCTAAGGTTCTTTTGATACAAAATTCTTAATTTTTACATTAAAGTAAATGGAAAGAATCTTTGAATGTACAAGAGATTATTTTAGAAAGGACTCAATTGTAAACCAGTTCTTGCTATATATATATATATATATATATATATATATATATATATATATATATATATATATATATATATATCGTGTCACACTGGCAGATATATATGTTGCGCTCGTAATACAATGTAATCCTCGAGACACACGGGGATCCTGTGTTCTGTATTATGATTGGCCTGTACTACCAACAATACCGGGTCCTGACTGGCTGGTTGACAACTCACAAAGCTCCTTTACCTGGCAGTCGCTCAGGTCAAAAGCAAGATATAACACATGTCTTTGTGCATATTAATGTAGTATTTACCTTTGTGGGCGACAGAGAGGGAGGCAGCGAGGAGCTTGCTGGGAAGCACAGTACAAGATTTCTACTCTTGTTTTGCATGTGTCATACTGGTGGATAAAGCAGAGCAGGTTTAGCATGTGTCACACTGGTGGATAAAGCAGAGCAGGTTTTTCATGTGTCATACTGGTGGATAAAGCGGAGCAGGTTTAGCATGTGTCATACTGGTGGATAAAGCAGCGCAAGTTTAGCATGTGTCACACTGGTGGATAAAGCAGAGCAGGTTTTTCATGTGTCATACTGGTGGATAAAGCGGAGCAGGTTTAGCATGTGTCATACTGGTGGATAAAGCAGCTCAAGTTTAGCATGTGTCATACTGGTGGATAAAGCGGAGCAGGTTTAGAATGTGTCATACTGGTGGATAAAGCGGAGCAGGTTTAGCATGTGTCATACTGGTGGATAAAGCGGAGCAGGTTTAGCATGTGTCATACTGGTGGATAAAGCAGCTCAAGTTTAGCATGTGTCATACTGGTGGATAAAGCGGAGCAGGTTTAGAATGTGTCATACTGGTGGATAAAGCGGAGCAGGTTTAGCATGTGTCATACTGGTGGATAAAGCGGAGCAGGTTTAGCATGTGTCATACTGGTGGATAAAGCAGAGCAGGTTTTGCATGTGTCATACTGGTGGATAAAGCAGCGCATGTTTAGCATGTGTCACACTGGTGGATAAAGCGGAGCAGGTTTTGCATGTGTCATACTGGTGGATAAAGCAGCGCATGTTTAGCATGTGTCACACTGGTGGATAAAGCGGAGCAGGTTTAGCATGTGTCATACTGGTGGATAAAGCGGAGCAGGTTTAGCATGTGTCATACTGGTGGATAAAGCGGAGCAGGTTTAGCATGTGTCACACTGGTGGATAAAGCAGCGCAAGTTTAGCATGTGTCATACTGGTGGATAAAGCGGAGCAGGTTTAGCATGTGTCATACTGGTGGATAAAGCAGCGCAAGTTTAGCATGTGTCATACTGGTGGATAAAGCGGAGCAGGTTTAGCATGTGTCACACTGGTGAATAAAGCAGCGCAAGTTTAGCATGTGTCATACTGGTGGATAAAGCAGCGCAAGTTTAGCATGTGTCATACTGGTGGATAAAGCAGCGCAAGTTTAGCATGTGTCACACTGGTGGATAAAGCGGAGCAGGTTTAGCATGTGTCACACTTGTGGATAAAGCGGAGCAGGTTTAGCATGTGTCATACTGGTGGATAAAGCAGCGCAAGTTTAGCATGTGTCACACTGGTGGAGCAGGTTTAGCATGTGTCATACTGGTGGATAAAGCAGCGCAAGTTTAGCATGTGTCACACTGGTGGATAAAGCGGAGCAGGTTTAGCATGTGTCACACTGGTGGATAAAGCGGAGCAGGTTTAGCATGCGTCATACTGGTGGATAAAGCAGCGCAAGTTTAGCATGTGTCATACTGGTGGATAAAGCAGCGCAAGTTTAGCATGTGTCATACTGGTGGATAAAGCGGAGCAGGTTTAGCATGTGTCACACTGGTGGATAAAGCAGCGCAAGTTTAGCATGTGTCATACTGGTGGATAAAGCGGAGCAGGTTTAGCATGTGTCATACTGGTGGATAAAGCAGCGCAAGTTTAGCATGTGTCATACTGGTGGATAAAGCGGAGCAGGTTTAGCATGTGTCACACTGGTGGATAAAGCAGCGCAAGTTTAGCATGTGTCATACTGGTGGATAAAGCAGCGCAAGTTTAGCATGTGTCATACTGGTGGATAAAGCAGCGCAAGTTTAGCATGTGTCACACTGGTGGATAAAGCGGAGCAGGTTTAGCATGTGTCACACTGGTGGATAAAGCGGAGCAGGTTTAGCATGTGTCACACTGGTGGATAAAGCGGAGCAGGTTTAGCATGTGTCACACTGGTGGATAAAGCGGAGCAGGTTTAGCATGTGTCATACTGGTGGATAAAGCAGCGCAAGTTTAGCATGTGTCACACTGGTGGATAAAGCGGAGCAGGTTTAGCATGTGTCACACTGGTGGATAAAGCGGAGCAGGTTTAGCATGTGTCACACTGGTGGATAAAGCGGAGCAGGTTTAGCATGTGTCATACTGGTGGATAAAGCAGCGCAAGTTTAGCATGTGTCACACTGGTGGATAAAGCGGAGCAGGTTTAGCATGTGTCATACTGGTGGATAAATCGGAGCAGGTTTAGCATGTGTCACACTAGTGGATAAAGCAGCACAGGTTTAGCATGTGTCACACTGGTGGATAAAGCAGCACAGGTTTAGCATGTGTCACACTGGTGGATAAAGCAGCACAGGTTTAGCACGTTTCATACTGGTGGATAAAGCAGCACAGGTTTAGCACGTTTCATACTGGAGGATAAAGTAGCACAGGTTTAGCACGTTTCATACTGGTGGATAAAGCAGCACAGGTTTAGCACGTTTCATACTGGAGGATAAAGTAGCACAGGTTTAGCACGTTTCATACTGGAGGATAAAGTAGCACAGGTTTAACACGTTTCATACTGGTGGATAAAGCAGCACAGGTTTAGCACGTTTCATACTGGTGGATAAAGCAGCACAGGTTTAGCACGTTTCGTACTGGTGGATAAAGCAGCACAGGTTTAGCACGTTTCATACTGGTGGATAAAGCAGCACAGGTTTAGCACTGAATCATTTCCTCTATATTTGCAATAATTTTTTTACACGTAAAATTAAAAATGTGATAATGTTTATTATCAGTGAAAACTCATTAAATGTAGTTAAATTAATGAGGCAGAAGGAACGACAGGTGCGTTCAGTTGCAAAACATTCACTCATCGACTCGAAAACACGCACAGGCGCATAAACACGGGCGTGCGCACACACACACACACACACACACCACATATATACATCCCCCCACACACAACCCCTCCCCACACACACACACACACACCCTGCAACCACAATTAGGAAACTACAATTAGGTGAGTGTACACAGCCCCACATACATCAAAAAAATAACTGCGCACTTCAACCAAATAACTGGTGCAGTACACGGGCGCCTGGCAAACCTAACAATAGCGTTCCGACACCTCAGTTAGGAATCGCTCAAGGGGTCGTTTGCTCAAAAATATTCGACGTCTTTATTTATGAACCGATTACATTCATTTGTGGTGTACTATTAGAAGCTTATATCGAGTATCCTGTGCTGAAGTTTCAAAAATATCGGCCAAAAAGGAAATGAAATATACAAAGGGATTTGGACAGGCTGCAGACCTGGTCCAGCAACTGGCTCCTGGAGTTCAATCCCACCAAGTGAAAAGTCATGAGGATTGGGGAAGGGCAAAGAAGACCGCAGATGGAGTACAGTCTAGGGGGTCAGAGACTACAAACTTCACTCAAGGAAAAAGATCTTGGGGTGAGTATAACACCAGGCACATCTCCTGAAGCGCACATCAACCAAATAACTGCTGCAGCATATGGGCGCCTAGCAAACCTCAGAACAGCATTCCGACATCTTAATAAGGAATCATTCAGGACCCTGTACACCGTGTACGTTAGGCCCATATTGGAGTATGCGGCACCAGTTTGGAACCCACACCTAGCCAAGCATGTAAAGAAACTAGAGAAAGTGCAAAGGTTTGCAACAAGACTAGTCCCAGAGCTAAGAGGTATGTCCTATGAGGAGAGGTTAAGGGAAATCAACCTGACGACACTGGAGGACAGGAGAGATAGGGGGGACATGATAACGACTTCCAAAATACTGAGAGGAATTGACAAGGTGGACAAAGACAGGATGTTCCAGAGACTGGACACAGTAACAAGGGGACACAGTTGGAAGTTGAAGACACAGATGAATCAAAGGGATGTTAGGAAGTATTTCTTCAGCCACAGAGTAGTCAGGAAGTGGAATAGTTTGGGAAGCGATGTAGTGGAGTCAGGATCCATACATAGCTTTAAGCAGAGGTACGATAAAGCTCATGGTTCAGGGAGAGTGACCAAGTAGCGACCAGTGAAGAGGCGGGGCCAGGAGCTTGGACTCGACCCCTGCAACCTCAACTAGGTGAGTACACACACATAAACACACACACATACAGGATTTCACACCTTTATGTGAATTGACCCTCTAACCCTTCCTTCTCTCTCCATCTCTTTCTCTCTTTTCCTCTCTTCCTCTCTCTCTCTCTCTCTATTCTTCTCTCTCTCTATCTCTCTCTTACTCTTTCTGTCTCTTCTCTCTCTCTCTTACTCTTTCTCTCCCTTCCTCTCTCTCTCTTCCTCTCTCTCTTCCTCTCTCTCCCTTTCTCTCTCTTCCTCTCTCTTTTTCTCTCTCTTTTCCTCTCTCTCCTCCTCTGTCTCTTCCTCTCTCTTTTCCTCTCTCTCTTCCATTCTCTCTCTTCCATTCTCTCTCCTCCTATCTTTCCCTTCTCTCCTCTCTTTCTCTCACTCTCTCCCCCTTTTCCTTTTCACTCTCCCCCTCTCTCTCCTTCTACCTTTCCCCTCTCTCTCTCTTCCTTTCTTTCTCTCTCTCTTTCTCTTTCCTTTACTAAAAAAAAAAAAAAAAAAAATTGGTTGGGACTCGTACGAATCAGGGATCAGATGACAATGGTATTGGTAGGGAGGAACGGATGGAGGAGCAGTGGAAAAGCATGGAGCAAGACTAGGAGAGAAAATTAGGAGAGCTTTCTGAAAAAAAATGGAGAAAGAGCTCTCTGTGAAATGGGAAAAGAGGTTGGAGAAGGAGACGAAGAAATTGGAGGCACAAGTCGAAACTGCAGTAGACAGGGTAATGGTCCTAGAATTTGAGGTAAACAGGCTGAAGCAAGTCTCAAGGGCAGTGACCAGAGAAAACACAGAATATGAAGCTGAGAGGATGAACAGGAAGGAAGGAGATATGAATTATGCTAAGGTCATGTTGAAGATTTTGGCCTTACCTGCTGTGTTTAAATTATAACTATATATAATGAACACTTAGCTGATAAATGACAGCAAATCGTCTACACAGCCGCCCCTGCAGACGAGGTCTAGAAGCTGTCGAAACCATCACAACATTGGGCTGTCAAGAGATACAATTTGTAAGTATAAATTACCCCTACGGGGTGTTATGCCAGCATATTTCATTCGATGATGGCTGACGAAATACCTACTTGTTTGGACTCAAAAGTCCACACCTTACTGCCGATTATAGGTTGATTACAAACTCCTTGTGACTCAAGAATTGCGCAATTCCCCGATCTACAAGAAATTCGTAACATACCTTGCTCTTTGTAACGTGAGCTATGGTGTTCTCAACACCTTCGACAGGTATCGGTGACTTGATAGAAGCTGAAGTGTCCTTGGATGTCCACGTCTTCCATTGTCTAGGAAACGCACACTGGTACACTATGTTCCACAAGATTTGTCTTTATTGTTCACAATGTATCACAAGAGAAGCTGATCACACTTCTCTTATGTTTATTGTGTTTGAGACACTTTGTTCACACTAACGCACAGATCAGTGTTCTTTGCTAGTTATCCTGGCGTCAGTGTCACTCTCACTAGAGTCAAAGGTGGTCTCCCAGACGCCACAGCGCTCCATGCCGTCACTGCCCTGGTACACAAAAAAAAAAACGCTGACCTAGTACCTTGCATCCTTGTCACCTCCTCGATGAAGCAAAGCAGAATGTTTGTTTCTTGCTGTCTTAAGCATAGACAACAATGTACACTATCTTTACTATGGTAATAAAGTGGGAGCAGGAATTTCCTTAATTGTCCTGCTAAGTAAGAGATGTACTGTCTCTTATAAAAATACACTTTGCAACACCGCTGCAAGGAGCAGAGGTCACTTGACTACGTGGCATAGCATCTGTGATCAATTACTCACTCTAGCAGTAAACAAGACGCTCGCCCCTTCTGAGAGGGCTTGGCCCCTCAGGGCTGAAAGGGGCTGAAGGGGCTGAAAGGGCTGAAGGGGGCTGATACCCCCCTCCTGGAGAAAATTTCTCCACAGGTCATATTAGCCTGCAAAGGGTCAGGGAGTAAAAGGAAAGAGCAGCTGGGTGCAGATAGAGAGGGAGATAAGTCGAATGCTGAGGCACAACCATGCTATCAAGAGCCACTGGAAAAATCAAGGGAGAAAATGGCCATATACAGACAGGAACCAGAGTCACAGAGGAAGAGGCAATGGGAAGAGGAAAGGGCAAAATCAGTGTTTATCCATGGGCTTCGGGAGAGAGAGGAAAAGACACACACTGAAAGACGGCAGGAAGAAAGAAAGGAGATTGGGAAAATCATCACGGAAATAGGGGGAGAAGACATGGACGAGATTGTACATTTTCAGAGAATAGGGGGTACGTGAAGGGGAGAAACCGACCGATCAAGCTGATTCTCAGGACAGAAACAGTGAAGAGCAGGATCCTCCAAGAGAAACCAAGGTTGAAAAACTCGGAAGAGTACAAGAAGGTGTTCATAGACAGAGACAGAACACAGAGAGACAGCAGCTGAGGGAGAGGACAAAAAAGCGAAAGGAGATAGGAAAGGAAACAAGGATGGAACCAGCAGAGGTCAGTCAGAACAGAACAGAGAAGCAAGGGCAAGCACACACACAACTATCCTCAGAACCCTACAACCTATCACACCATCCCAACACAAACTACAATCCATACCCACAGCTTCCACCCAACCCCCAATCATAGAATCCCACAGTATGCTACCAGGTCTCCCACCCCCACAGGCCCCCCAAACCACAGTATTGGGAAGGAAACTGAAGGTATGGTACACAAACGCTAATGGAATAACAAACAAGTGGGAGGAGTGGCACGAAAGAGTCAAAGAGACAACACCGGACATCATAGCGCTCACAGAAACCAAGCTTACAGGTATGATAACAGATGCCATCTTTCCAACGGGATACCAGATCCTGAGGAAAGACAGAAGGAACAGGGGGGGTGGAGGAGTAGCATTGCTGATCAAACACCGATGGAATTTTGAAGAGCTGGAGGAGACAGCAGAGAAGAAAGTGATTACATAGCGGGAACGCTTCACTCCGGAGGTCCCAAGGTGGTAATTGCAGTGATGTATAACCCACCACAGAACAGCAGGAGACCAGGGCATGATTATGACGAGAGCAATAGTGCGATGGTTGACACACTGGCTGCAGTGGCCAGAAGAGCTCATGCATGCAGGGCAAAGCTCCTGATCATGGGCGACTTTAACCACAAGGAGATCGACTGGGAGAGCTTGGAGCCACATGGGGGCCAAGATACATGGAGGGCTAAAATGATGGAGGTGGTACTGGAAAACTTCATGTACCAACACGTAAGGGACACTACAAGAGAGAGAGGAGAGGATGAGCCAGCAAGGCTGGACTTAGTATTCACCTAAAACAGTGCAGATATTGAGGACATCACATACGAAAGACCCCTTGGGGCCAGCGAACATGTGGTTTTGAGCTTCGAATACACAGTAGAGCTACAAGTGGAGGGGGAAGCAGGAAGGCCAGGACAAATGAAACCAAACTACAAGAAAGGGGACTACATGGGAATAAGGAACTTCCTGAACGAGGTTCAGTGGGACAGAGAACTGGCAGGGAAGCCAGTTAATGAGATGATGGAATATGTAGCAACAATGTGCAAGGAGGCTGAAGAGAGGTTTTTACCCAAGGGAAACAGGAATAATGAAAAAGCCAGGATGAGCCCATGGTTCACCCAAAGGTGCAAGGAGGCAAAAACCAAGTGTGCTAGGGAATGGAAGAAATATAGAAGGCAAAGGACCCAAGAGAATAAGGAGAACAGTCGTAGAGCCAGAAGCAAATATGCACAGATAAGAAGGGAGGCCCAACGACAATATGAAAACGACATAGCAGCGAAAGCCAAATCTGACCCGAAGCTGTTATACAGCCACATCAGGAGGAAAACAACAGTCAAGGACCAGGTAATCAGGCTAAGGAAGGAAGGAGGAGACACAACAAGAAATGACCGTGAAGTATGTGAGGAACTCAACAAGAGATTCAAAGAAGTGTTCACAGAGGAGACAGAAGGGGCTCCAGAGGGACGGAGAGGTGTGGCACATCACCAGGTGCTGGACACGGTACACACAACTGAGGAAGAAGTGAAGAGGCTTCTGAGTGAGCTAGATACCTCAAAGGCAATGGGGCCAGATAACATCTCTCCATGGGTCCTGAGAGAGCGAGCAGAGGCGCTATATGTACCCCTAACAACAATATACAATACATCTATCGAAACAGGGAGATTGCCTGAGGCAGGGAAGACAGGAAATGTAGTCCCAATCTTTAAAAAAGGAGACAGACATGAAGCACTAAACTACAGACCAGTGTCACTGACATGTATAGTATGCAAAGTCATGGAGAAGATTGTCAGGAGAAGAGTGGTGGAACACCTAGAAAGGAATGATCTCATCAACAGCACCCAACATGGGTTCAGGGACGGGAAATCCTGTGTCACAAACCTACTGGAGTTCTATGACAAGGTGACAGCAGTAAGACAAGAGAGAGAGGAGTGGGTGGATTGCATTTTCTTGGACTGCAAGAAGGCGTTTGACACAGTACCACACAATAGATTAGTGCAAAAACTGGAGGACCAAGCAGGGATAACAGAGAAGGCACTACAATGGATCAGGGAATATTTGTCAGGAAGACAGCAGCGAGTAATGGTACGTGGCGAGGTGTCAGAGTGGGCACCTGTGACCAGCGGGGTCCCACAGGGGTCAGTCCTAGGACCAGTGCTGTTTCTGGTATTTGTGAACGACATGACAGAAGGAATAAACTCTGAGGTGTCACTGTTTTCAGATGACGTGAAGTTGATGAGAAGAATTCATTCGATCGAAGACCAGGCAGAACTACAAAGGGATTTGGACAGACTGCAGACCTGGTACAGCAATTGGCTCCTGGAGCTCAATCCCACCAAGTGCAAAGTCATGAAGATTGGGGAAGGGCAAAGAAGACCGCAGACGGAGTACAGTCTAGGGGGCCAGAGACTACAAACCTCACTCAAGGAAAAAGATCTTGGGGTGAGTATAACACCAGGCACATCTCCTGAAGCGCACATCAACCAAATAACTGCTGCAGCATATGGGTGCCTATCAAACCTTAGCACAGCATTCCGACATCTTAATAAGGAGTCGTTCAGGACCCTGTACAACGTGTACGTTAGGCCCATATTGGAGTATGCGGCACCAGTTTGGAACCCACACCTAGCCAAGCATGTAAAGAAACTAGAGAAAGTGCAAAGGTTTGCCACAAGACTAGTCCCAGAGCTAAGAGGTATGTCCTACGAGAAGAGGTTAAGTGAAATCAACCTGACGACACTGGAGGACAGGAGAGATAGGGGGGACACGATAACGACTTACAAAATACTGAGAGGAATTGACAAAGTGGACAAAGACAGGATGTTCCAGAGACTGGACACAGCAAGAAGGGGACACAGTTGGAAGCTGAAGACACAGATGAATCACAGGGATGTTAGGAAGTATTTCTTCAGCCACAGAGTAGTCAGGAAGTGGAATAGTTTGGGAAGAGATGTAGTGGAGGCAGGATCCATACATAGTTTAAGCAGAGGTACGATAAAGCTCATGGTTCAGGGAGAGTGACCTAGTGGCGACCAGTGAAGAGGCGGGGCCAGGAGCTTGGACTCGACCCCTACACACACACACACACACACACACAGACACACACACACACACAGTCTGGCAAAACTGGAGGACAGGAGGGTAAGGGGAGACATGATAACGACATACAAAATACTGCGTGGAATAGACAAGGTGGACAGAGACAAGATGTTCCAGAGATGGGACACAGAAACAGGGGGTCACAATTGGAAGCTGAAGACTCGGATGAGTCAATGGGATGTTAGGAAGTATTCCTTCAGCCATAGAGTAGTTAGGAAGTGGAATAGTCTGGCAAGCGATGTAGTGGAGGCAGGAACTATACATAGTTTTAAGACGAGGTATGATAAAGCTCATGGAGCAGGGGGAGAGAGGACCTAGTAGCGGTCGGTGAAGAGGCTGGGCCAGGAGCTGAGTCTCGACCCCTGCAACCACAATTAGTTGAGTACAATTAGGTGAGTACACACACACACACACACACACACACACACACACACACACACACACACACACACACACACAAGGGTACGAGTTATTTCTTGCATGAGGTACAGTGGGAAAGAGAACTGGTGAGAAAAACAGTGAATGAAATTATAGACTATGTGACCTCAAAATACAGAGAGACAGAGGAAAGGTTCGTAGTTAAGTGCAACAGAATAACTGGGGAGACTTTAATGAGCCTTCACCTAAAAGTGTAGAGGCGCCAAAACTAAGTGCGCTAAAAAATGGAAAAAATACAATAGACAAAAGACCCAGGCAAAAAAGTAGATTAGCCGAAGAGCCAGAAATAAGCAAGCAAGGAAGTAGGGAGGCCCAGCGACAATACCAGAATGACATAGCATCGAAAGGCAAATCTGTCCCAAAGCTGTTGTATAGAGCAAGAGTCAAGAACCAGGTAATCTGGCTAAGGAAGGAAGGAGGGGAAATTGTAAGAAGCAACAAAGGAGGAGATGAAGAGCTGAACACGAGAGAGGGAGTAGAGGTGCTGTGTGTGCTACTACGTACAGTTTTCAGCACATTTACCGAAACAGGGAAACTACCTGAGGTGTGGAAGATTGCAAATATAGTCCTAATCTTTAAGGAGACAGGCAGGTAGCATTAAATTAGACTATTGTCACGGACATGCATAGTATGCAAAGTAATGGAGAAGTTTATCAAGAAAAGACCAGTGGAGCACCTAGAAAGGAATGAGCTTGTATACGATTACCAACACGATTTCAGGGAGGGAAAAATCCTGTCTCACAAACCTACTTGAGTTTTACGAAAAGGTAACAGAAGATAGGAAAGAGATGGTTGAATAGATTGCATTTTCTTGGATTGTAATAAGATATTTGTGAAAAAGCTAAAGGAGCAGGCAGGAATAACAGGAAAGACACTGAAATCAATAATAGAATACCTGAAAGGCAGGAAGCAATGGCTGATGGTTCGTGACGAGGTGTCAGAATGTGCCACTGTGACAAGCGGGGTTCCTAGGGCCGGTGCTGTTTCTGGTATACGTGAATGACATGGCGGAATGGATAAATTCAGAGGCGTCCCTGTTTGCAGACGACGTGCAGTTAATGGGGAAAATTGAAGTGGATAAGGATGAGACAGAACTACAAAAGGATCTGGACAGACAGAAAGCCTGGTCCAGCAACTGGCTTCTGGAGTTTACCTCACCAAGTGCAATGTCATGAAGATTGGGGAAGGTGAAAGAAGACCACAGATAGAGTACATGTTAGGGGGCCTATATTCTGCAAACCTCACTCATGGTAAAAGATGATGGAGTGAGATAACTTAATTCTCTCCGGCAAGAACCTGTAGACATGAATAAAAAAAATAAAGGGTAGAAATAGTGGAACAGGAGAAAAGGACGACTGTGAAGAAAGAACTCAATACATGTTGAGGCAGAAAGCGTAGTAATAATGATAAAAATAACAGTAGCTAACAAAACAGGTAGAGTTAAGTGATAAATGTCATTAGTGAATATAATTATCGGAGGCCATTTGTCGCAGGTGATAGAGTAAGGCAACTAGTGCAACTGACAAGGCAATCTAGAGGTAAAGGGTGGACAGAAGAAAGATGGAAAGTTCTTATTATCTGTAAATAATACAGGCACCATTCTTAAATATTAGGAAATATCTCCATGTATATCTGGATCGAAACAATAGAAATGGAAAGAGAACAGCTTACGAACAACAACAAAATGATCAAACCAAGGAAAGAAATGCAGAGAGAACCACAAGAAAACAGAACACCTAAACACATTTATTAGCAGCACCAACTCAATATCTGCTTCCGCTCCCTACAGCTAAAAAATTTACCCCTTCCCCAGAAACTGTAAACACACCAACCCCAGCCTGACTTATTTCCCTCCTTTCAGAGGAGAAACAAATATATATCCTGGACAACAAAAACCACAGCACTGTGAAAGAAAATTAGTTGAGAGTATGGAAATGGATTTTCAATTAAGTGTGATAAACTGGATGAACAACTGGCAAAGGAAACCCTAGTCATCATAACTATTACAGAAACTAGGCTAACTAAAATACCAATACACTCCATTTTACTATCCTGTGATCAAACAATGAGAATACGAAGAGGAAACAAGGGAGGGAGACGAGTTGCACTGATAATCAGAACCAGTGGAGTTTGAAGAGATGAAAGGGATAAAAAAAATAGTCAAATGAATACATATTGCACACAAGCAATAATCCACAGCCCACCATAAAATGGTTGGAGAACAAGTCTGGAATATGAAAACAATAACAAAGCAGTGGATGACACCATAAGAGAAGCAGTAACAATAGCCCATTGGGGCAACAACAAAGCTACGTATCATGGGGAAAATGGCATCCAGATGGGAAACCCAAAATATTGGGTACTGAAATGATTTAAGTGGTAATGGAAAACTTCGTATCAACATACAAAGAATGCAACGAGAGAGAGAGAGAGAGAGAGGAGAGAGGATGGGTTAGCAAGACTGCATCTGGCATTTAATATAAGAGCCTTGGATATAAGTGATATAGAATAAGAATTTACTATTAACGAGCGGCCATAGTTTACTAAATATTGAATTACATGATGTAGTAAATGATAGGTGAAGGACGGGAGAAGACAGATTTCAAAAGAGGAAACTCTGATGGGAGCAGAATATTCCTGAAAGCAGTGCATTGAGAAAGAACTGGATGGAAGGTTAACGAATAAGTTAGAGTACATAGCTGGAACTTGTTGGGAGGCAGAGTAGTTGTTCCTATCCTAAAGAAGAGAAAATAATTAAGAAAAAGGAAAATATATTTTTTTCACATAATTCAAAATAATAAATCTTTTTCTGTATTGGAAGATCACTGTGCCAGCGGACCGGTCCTAGACCAGGCTTTTTGGAGGTGGTCTTACCGGTGAGATCGATGATGATTGACATATGATGTAAGGCTTGCAAGTGACTCCGTGAGACAACTAAAGCTGCAGAGAAAAAAACGTGCAGAAGCATGGGAAAAGTTTTTGAAACTGATGGACGAAAGAGATATGAGGAGAGATAGGAATTAATGTGAAAGGTAAGGAAAGAATGTGAGTGAAAATCAAGGTAGTCACTACTGGACAATCACAGCAGAAGTTGACAGCAAAAAACCAGGAAATAAGCCTAGAGGAGGAGAGCTTACAAGAAACAAAAAAGAGGTCAGTGACGAGTAAAATAAACTATTAAAAGAGGTATTCTCAGTGGAACCAGGCACAGCATCGGAGGGCCAAACAGTAAGACTACGCCAACAGGTTAAAACCATACAAATAACAAGGAATCAGGTAAAGAGACTTTAAATGGGATCAACAGTGTGTTACCATAGATTTTGTGAGTGGCAATAGAATCTGTTTGAACCCCTGGTTTCAATCTTCAGTAAGGTACTGGATACTGAAAACTTGCCATAAACCTCGAAAACTGTTGTAGTCTCAATATTTATGACAAGAGGCAGATAGAAAGCGTTGAACTACAAACCGATAACACTGACAAGTATTATATGAAAGATAATGGAGAAGATCAGAGAGAGATTGGTAGAACACTTTAATAGAGGTGATTTTGCAAATAATAACTGACCTGCTAGTTTGCAAACAATAAAAGACTTGCTAGTTTGAAAACAATAACAGATCTGCTAGTTTGAAAACAATAACAGATCTGCTAGTTTGAAAACAATAACAGACCTGCTAGTTTGAAAACAATAACAGATCTGCTAGTTTGAAAACAATAACAGATCTGCTAGTTTGAAAACAATAACAGACCTGCTAGTGCTCTGTGACAGAGTAAAAGATGTGACACATGAGTGAAAGGTATAACTGGATTGCGACTTCGGATTCCAAGAAGGCAGTGGAAAGTGTATATCACAAAAGAGTAGGAAAAGTTATAGGAGCAGGCAGGAATAACAAAGAATGAGTTATAGTTTATCATATAATACAGATTTCGAACGTATGGAAGTTATTAAACATAATATTGTTTAAGGTCTCAAAATGCAAAGGTCCTGTCCAGTACACAACACTATTTAACAACCTAAACACTATACAACACCGTACACAATTCACCAACACATAATGCTACACAAAATGTTAAAAAACGTACCACATTAGCCTGGTGGCTAAAGCTCCCGCTTCACACACGGAGGGCCCGGGTTCGATTCCCGGCGGGTGGAAACATTCGACACGTTTCCTTACACCTGTTGTCCTGTTCACCTAGCAGCAAATAGGTACCTGGGTGTTAGTCGACTGGTGTGGGTCGCATCCTGGGGGACAAGATTAAGGACCCCAATGGAAATAAGTTAGACAGTCCTCGATGACGCACTGACTTTCTTGGGTTATCCTGGGTAGCTAACCCTCCGGGGTTAAAAATCCGAACGAAATCTTATCTTATCTTAATAACACAACGCAATACACAGGATATTACCCAACATCATCTTTCACCACTAATCAAGTGATCAAACACACTGAGAGGGGTGGGGAGAGATGGGTGGGGAGAGAGGGGTTGGGTGAAAGCCTTGAAAACGAGGCTGTAATTTGGCCACTTTCCAGGAGGATTAGGTTCTGGGTGGTGGCTTAAATTTCTCTCCCGCCTCCAGCTATTCTCTGGAGGTCTGCCTCAGCACAACCATTGTTCGAGCGGGCCTCACTGCGTGGTCGAGGGCCTGAAACACATACCATTCTCATTTTCAGTGTGAAACGTTGACATGAACGTGTGAACACATTAGTCTTCCCCAGGTGGAAAAACATAGCTTTCTTGCTCCACTAATGTAACAATCCCCACGGATACACAGGGGCAGGCTCGCTAAGGTAAACATATTTGCCTCGTATCTATGATTTCTTTTAATGGAGTCTGTTAACAACAACAGGTGTAAAGTCCATCATGGTAGGTAAGAGACATAGGCAACAGTTAGGCAACTTTATTCCGAAACATTTTGCCTACACATTATTTCAGAGTATGGAACAGAACTCTTCTTCAGGGTGAGTGACTGACAAGCTTAAATCTACGACTTCCAGGGTGATGGACTGATTGCATCGTCTTCACATCTCTACTGGTCCTGCCTACTTCCTGTACTCGACTGAAGAAGCCTACTATGTAGGCGAAAGGTTTCGGAATAAAGTTGCCTAACTGTTTCTTGTGTGTGTTACCTACCAACCTATCTGTATTGTATACCATTTTGATATTCACAAAGTCCATCACATTTGTCCTATATTTCGCACTCTGAGCGGAAGGGGAAGCCATCTTTGTTGCTAATACTGTGCTACTTCAACTAAAAAGAACTCGAGTGGGAAGTAAGACACACAAGACTAGGAGACGTAGACAACAAACTTGAATATCATAACACACAAATTCCTCAGCCAAGATGGTAAACTGCATATAAGAATAAGAGATAAATGAGAGGGACTAGACCTAATCATCTGTTTTGCTAAGCTAGTTTACGAACACCCATTAGAATCGAATGAACATAATGTTAGAGATCTTAATGAAAGTTTGGTTGAAATACAGAGGACTGCAAGCATTACCATGACAATAAAGGAAGATCATTACTGCTGGTCAGAGAGGGACGAGGATCTAAGGATGGACCTAACTAATCGCCAGAGGATAAACGTACATTACATGATTTTCCAGTGCAACTCTAGCTGAAATAATGCTTTCAGAAACCACAAAATATAATCAGAGGAAAATGCTGATCGTAAATATTATACATTCTTCACGGAATTTACCCGACTATGAATGTAGCATTATCTTATTCAGCATAAATGGTAGGGATATTTACTCTTTCAAGTAAATATAGTGAGACATATGGCTAAAATCGTCAAACCAATTATAGATAAGGATTGTGGAATGTGATTGTCATGTGATAGTTTCACTAGCTATGTGATGAAGATTTCTAATGTGGCAGTAAATTAGTCATGGCAACACAGAGTTGGGAATAACCTCTACATCCTAACTCCCTTCCTTCCTTTCTCCCTCCCTCCCTCTCCCCGTCTCCTTCCTATCCTTTCTCTACTTACCTTCCTCTCCCTCCTCTTTTATATCTTTTTCCATTCACTGTCCTTCCCCTTTCTGCCTCAGCTGTCCTACTTCCACTCATTGCACCTCCCTTCTCTCCCTTCCTCTCATTTCTTCCTCACCCTCGTCCCGCCTATACCTCATACTTCCCCCTGTTCCCCTCCCTCCCTCCCCTGGCTTGTGTTCCCACCATGTAGCAATCATACACCACCAGGAACCAGCACATAGCTAATGTATCAAATTTTGCTATAAAAAATAAAAATTCCGTCCCTTCCTTCGTTTCTCTCCATAAGTTTTTCTGCATCCAATTCGTCCTTTCATTCCCGTCCTAACATTCCCGATCGTTACCAGACAACCCATCCTTCTTCGCTAACGTCGCATCCCCCCCTCTTATCCTTCCCCCTTCACACCACTAACGTCGCATCCCCCCTCTTATCCTTCCCCCTTCACACCACTAACGTCGCATCCCCCCTCCTATCCTTCCTCCTTCACACCACTAACGTCGCATCCCACCCTCCTATCTTTCCCCCTTCACACCACTAACGTCGCATCCCACCCTCCTATCCTTCCCCCTTCACACCACTAACGTCGCATCCCACCCTCCTATCTTTCCCCCTTCACACCACTAACGTCGCATCCCACCCTCCTATCCTTCCCCCTTCACACCAATAACGTCGCATCCCACCCTCCTATCCTTCCCCCTTCACACCAATAACGTCGCATCCCACCCTCCTATCCTTCCCCCTTCACACCACTAACGTCGCATCCCACCCTCCTATCCTTCCCCCTTCACACCAATAACGTCGCATCCCACCCTCCTATCCTTCCCCCTTCACACCAATAACGTCTCATCCCACCCTCCTATCCTTCCCCCTTCACACCACTAACGTCGCATCCCCCCCTCCTATCCTTCCCCCATCACACCACTAACGTCGCATCCCACCCTCCTATCCTTCCCCCTTCACACCACTAACGTCGCATCCCACCCTCCTATCCTTCCCCTTCACACCAATAACGTCGCATCCCACCCTCCTATCCTTCCCCCTTCACACCACTAACGTCGCATCCCACCCTCCTATCCTTCCCCTTCACACCAATAACGTCGCATCCCCCCTCCTATCCTTCCTCCTTCACACCACTAACGTCTCATCCCACCCTCCTGTCCTTCCCCCTTCACACCACTAACGTCTCATCCCACCCTCCTATCCTTCCCCCTTCACACCACTAACGTCGCATCCCCCCCTCCTATCCTTCCCCCTTCACACCACTAACGTCGCATCCCACCCTCCTATCCTTCCCCTATCACACCACTAACGTCGCATCCCACCCTCCTATCCTTCCCCCTTAACACCACTAATGTCGCATCCCACCCTCCTATCCTTCCCCTTCACACCAATAACGTCGCATCCCACCCTCCTATCCTTCCCCCTTCACACCACTAACGTCGCATCCCCCCCTCCTATCCTTCCCCCTTCACACCAATAACGTCGCATCCCACCCTCCTATCCTTCCCCTATCACACCACTAACGTCGCATCCCACCCTCCTATCCTTCCCCCTTAACACCACTAATGTCGCATCCCACCCTCCTATCCTTCCCCTTCACACCAATAACGTCGCATCCCACCCTCCTATCCTTCCCCCTTCACACCACTAACGTCGCATCCCACCCTCCTATCCTTCCCCCTTCACACAAATAACGTCGCATCACTAACGTCGCATCCCACCCTCCTATCCTTCCCCCTCCTATCCTTCCCCCTTCACACCACTAACGTCGCATCCCACCCTCCTATCCTTCCCCCTTCACACCACTAACGTCGCATCCCACCCTCCTATCCTTCCCCCTTCACACCACTAACGTCGCATCCCACCCTCCTATCCTTCCCCCTTCACACCACTAACGTCGCATCCCACCCTCCTATCCTTCCCCCTTCACACCACTAACGTCGCATCCCACCCTCCTATCCTTCCCCCTTCACACCACTAACGTCGCATCCCACCCTCCTATCCTTCCCCTTCACACCAATAACGTCGCATCCCACCCTCCTATCCTTCCCCCTTCACACCACTAACGTCGCATCCCACCCTCCTATCCTTCCCCCTTCACACCAATAACGTCGCATCCCCCCCTCCTATCCTTCCCCCTTCACACCACTAACGTCGCATCCCACCCTCTTATCCTTCCCCTTCACACCAACAACGTCGCATCCCGCCCTCCTATCCTTCCCCCTTCACACCACTAACGTCGCATCCCACCCTCCTATCCTTCCCCCTTCACACCACTAACGTCGCATCCCGCCCTCCTGTCCTTCCCCCTTCACACCACTAACGTCGCATCCCACCCTCCTGTTCTTCCCCCTTCACACCTTTTTCTCTCTCTCACATTTTTTTGCTCAGAGCTCTCCAAACTTTTCAGAGCTTCCTCTTGTATACTAACCTTCTCCCTGAGACTCCCCAGTCTTCAGTTAATCCCAGTGTAACTCCTAACTTCGTCGTACCAAGACTTCCTGCTCATCCTCTTCACATTTCTATATTCTTCCTTCTCTATCACTCCTCTCTCTCTCTCTCTCTCTCTCTCTCTCTCTCTCTCTCTCTCTCTCTCTCTCTCACACACACACCTTTTTTCCCCTCTCGCAGTCCTTTCATCTGTCATTCCTCTCTAATTACTCTCTCATTTCTCTTCAAGTCTTTATTTTTGTGTCCTCCTCGCTTAGCTCCGAACTGGCCCCCCTCTCTTTCTCTCTCTCTTTCTCTTTCTCTCTCTCTCATTCTAACATGGTTAGATTAAGATAATTCGTACAAGTTAAGAGCAGTTATTTACCTACCTGGAGTTTACCTAGAGTGTCCTTCATGGGTCAACGTCCTCGTGGCCCAGTCTATGACCAGGCCTCCCGGTGGAATAGGACCTGATCAACCAGGTTGTTACTGCTGGCCGCACGTAGTCCGAAGTACGAACCACAGCCCAGCTGATCCGACACTGACTTTCTGTATCTGTCCAGCTCCCTCTTGAGGTCAGCCAGAGGTCTATTGGTAATTCCCCTTATGCCTGGTGGGAGGCTGTTGAACAGTCTTGGGGCATCCCTGACACTTACTGTGTTTTCTCTTAGTGTACCAATGGCTCTCCTATTTTTCAGTGGGGGTATGTTCCACCGTGTGCCCAATCTTTTGCGCAGATATGGAACCAGTCCCTCTAGGATTTTCCAGGTGTAGATTACGATGCATCTCGCCTGCGCTCCAATGAGTACAAGTCAAATACTTCCAAGCGTTCCCAGTGTTTGACGGAAATTATATGTGCAGTAAAGGTTCTCTGTACATTCTCTAGATCTACAGTTTCGCCTCCCTTGAATAGAGATGTTAATGTACAGCAGTATTCCAGCCTAGAGAGAACAAGCGATTTAAAAAGAATCATCACTGGCTTGGCATCCTTTGTTTTGAAAGTTCTCATAATCCACCCTATCGTTTTCCTTGCAGATATGATAGTAACACTGTTTTTTATCCTTGAAGGTGAGATCCCCTGACATTACCACTCCCAGGTCCTTCACTATACTTTTCCGCTCCGCTGTGTGATTAGAGTTTGTAGTATACACAGTTCTAGCTACTATTTTCTCCAACGAGGACAAATTCCAACTACTTCCATAACGGAAGTAGTTCTTATTTGTCCTCATTAAACATCGTATTGTTTTCCGTTGCCGATTGGAAAACTAGATTTATTTCTGCTTAAAGATTTATTGTGTCCTCAATGCAGTATCGTCCGAAAAGGATGACACAGTGCTATTGTTTGCATCTCTGTGTCTGACATGAGAATGAGGAACAGGATGGGGGCGAGTAATGTGCCTTGTGGAACAGAGCTTTTCACTATGGCAACCTCCAATTTAACTCTCTTTGCCACTACTCATTGTGTTCGATTGCTTAGAAAATAGAAGATCCATCTGTCTACTTTGTCGCACTTGTCACTGGCTTTTTGCAAAAACTGTGTAAACATACGCATTCTGTATCTTCCAGTATTTCCAAGACCATATATTAGTCCAGTAGTTGCGAGAGGCAGGATCGACCTGCTCTGAACCCATGCTGCCCTGGATGGTGTAATTATTGCGAATCCAAGTTATTTTCAGTCATGCTTCTTAGTACTCTTTCAGAGACTTTTATGTGGGACGTTAGAGCTGTTGGTCTATAGATCTTAGCTATTGCTTTGCTGCGACCAATATGGAGCTGGGCTGTATCCGTTGTTGTTAGTAACTGTAGGATTGCACTATGTTGTTGCCTATCCACAGCATACTTAGGGCACGCAAAAAGAGTTTCTTGCAGTTCTTAACGAACACAAGAGTTCCATGAGTCTGGGCCTGGGACTAAGTGCATGGACATGTTGTTAATGGCTTTCTCAAAGTCTAGTGGAGTAAGGGTTAAGTCAGAAATTTGACATATATTGACGGGGTTTTGAGGCTCATTAATGAAAAAGTCATTTGCATTATCAATCTTTACACTGATTAATGGCTTGCTTAACAGAGCCGTATTGAGACTATTAACTCACCCCTTTTTTTGTCATCATCTGACACAAGATGTGGCGTTTGCCTTGTTTTGGGCATATGAAAAGAACTATTTTGAATTTCTTTCAACTTCCTCAATTGCTTTTAGCTCCTGTTTCTCCTGGATCCTGTATGAATCCTTTAATTTAAGCTCAATACTTTACACTTCCCTCGTTAGAGCTTCCTTTCATGTTTCAGATCATCTCGCGTTCTTGAGGAGCTCAGTGATTCTTCGCCTTCTCCTGGAGAGGGCGCGTCTCTCTGCAGTTTACTTTTTCTTAGGCGAATATACCTTGAACATACTTCAGCTGCCAGGAAGTTGATCCTTTCAAGGTACTGGTGTGGATCCATGTTATTTAGGATATTTTCCCAACATGTTTCATTTAGGACATGGTTTACCTGGTCGCAGTTGATGTTCTGGTTGTTGAAGTTGAAGGCACCTTTGTAGTTGTGTGCATTTTGCTGGTCAGGACTCCCACTGCATACAAGTCTGGACTTCGATTAGATTGTGATCTGAATTAGTCAGTTTTTTTATATTGTTATATATATTACAAGGTTCTCATTATTTGTGAAAGTAAGGTCAAGTGTGTTTTGCAGTCGTGTTGGCCCCAATTGCTACTGGCTGGCGGTGTTTATTGCAGAGATTTAGCAGTTCATGTGACTTTTTATCTGAGCTGCCTCCAGGGACTGTCTCTGCTGTAACATTAAAAGCATTTATTTTAAACATATAAATAGGTAACAGGGTTAAGTTTGAACTATCTGTGGACCATCGATTTCATTTGGTCAGTTGATCTTATTTTATTAATATCATTATGTTGTACGAACATGATCCAGATACTGGTCATTCTAGTAATGAATAATCTCAGATAAAGTGATGTCGTCGTTTTCGGTTCTCAATTATGTCGAGGAGCTCTAGATATGGAGGGGTGGGGTATACTCAACATGCGAGTTCAAGTGTGCCTCGTAGAGAGTTTTGAAGAATCTACTGACTAGCAGGTACCAGATACACCTCAGTACTGTTAGCTTCTTGGCTGTCTTGCTTGCAAGATTTACCACGCAGTTCGTCATATAAAGTTTGGAATCATATTTCACACCTAGGACATCCACCTGCCATAGTTTCCCCCAGGAAGAGGGTGAACCCACGTACCTGAAAGCAGCTGACATTTTCTCTCTTCAATAAGAAATGTAAGAGGACAGTCACCTGCATTGGCCTGGAATTCCTGTACGAGGTGAAGATCATTGAAATAAACATTCCATAACACTGGGCCATGATTAATTCCTTATGGGACACTGGCACCAATTGAGTGTTTTGTTGACTCTGTCCCATTGAAAACTACTATTAGAGTTCTACATTAAAGGTAATCACTAAGATGTAGTGTAGAGCCAAAAACTCCAAATGCTTGCAGTTTTTCCAAGAGTCACTGGTGCCATACTCGGTCTAAACCACCGGCAATGTCAAGTGCTACTGCACACCTGATCTTGGCTTCATCCAGCGACTGATGCCACATACCAAGAAAAGTTTAACAGATCAGCAGCGGAGCGACCTTTTCTGAAGTCATAATGATGATCACGAAGAAACGAGTGGTAGTCGAAAACGATGTCAATTGTCTCGAGATTATTGTTTCACATTATTTCCCAGTGATTGTCGGGGGTGACTCTTATATGTAGTTGCTGATTTCCTCTCTACTTTTCTTTCTGTGACGGGGATTCCATTTGCCTCTTTCCTCAGAGAATGCAATTTGCATTGCGCTAGGCACTGCTGATAGGTGCGAGTTAGAGGTGACGGTAACTGGTCTTCTTACCTACTCGGCTAACTTGGATTCACCTTATCTGGATATACAGTTTTTTCTAGATCCATGGATTTAAAGAAGAAATCAAGACAGACATGTTTAGAGCAGGTGAGGATATAGTTTTGGAGTGGTTGGTGCCTTTATACAAAGTAACTATACAGATAGCATCCATAGTTGCTTCGTATAAAGGCAAGAGGGTGGGGGGAACAAAAGGCAGTCTATGAATTATAGATGAGTAAGCTTCTTAAAAATAACTAGTAAGGTGTATTGCTGGCTTATTATTGAAAGAATTAAAAGTAAGTGGAAGAGCAGGGTCGCAGATTTAGAATAAAAAACACTTGACAGGGTGGATAGAGGAGCAAGTGTATGGAATATGTGGAGCAAGTGTATGGAATATGTGTTAAGTTACAGAAAGCAGTTAAGAGTTTTTACGAGGACAGTGAGGCTCGGGTTAGGGTATGTGTGTGATTAATTTCCAGTAAAAGTAGGCCTTAGACAAAGATGCGAGATGTCACTGTGGTTAATTAATGTATTGATGGGGTTGTACGAGAAGTGAATGCAGTTGTGTTGGGAAGAGATATGAAATTAGAAGATAAAGAATCGAACAAAGTGGGAGTTTGTCATAGTTGCTTTTTGCTAATGACGCTGTGCCTTTGGGAGATTCTGAAGAGAGGTTGCAAAGGTTGTTGGACGAGATCGGAAAGGTATGTAAAAAAAAAGGAAATTTAATGAGATCATTGGAAATGGCAAGGTGATGAGAAAAACAAAAAAGTTAGGTAGGTGTGAGAGTATTAGATAGGAGTGGAGGAAAAGTTTTCATGGCTTGAGGTGCTGTTGGAGTGTAAACAAGGTAATATTTATGAAAGGATTCGGGCAAACCTGTTAGCAGGACTCGAGTCCTGGACGTTGGAAGTACAGTGCCTGCACTCTGAAGGAGGGGAAGGATATTTTCAATACTGAATTGTAGTTTTGGCGTCCTCTGGCAAGACAGTGATGGAGAGATTGATGGTGAATGTGTTTCTTCTTGTTTGGGTCACCTTGCCTCGGTGGAAGACGGCCGGTTTGTTTAAAAATTATATTCTAGATTTTTGTGCATAGCCTCAAGAACATCATTTCCAAGTCATTAGGAATGGCAATATCATTTAGATGGACATGTACACTTTCAGAAAAAAGAGCATACAACGTCTCCTCCTTCAGTTGTCTGTCTAGTTGCATCTTTGAGGTGTAGCCAACATCGGCGGTCTCGGTTTCTCTGAACTTCCCTTCCCCCCTACTCTATCTTATTCACCCGGGTTTTAGAGTATTTGGTTAAGAGTTCATTCCTTTATTTACTAGTTAAGAGGGTGTTCATAACCTCAGCTCATTTTAAAGCCTTTTTATTGTTATGAGACCTACAAATATGAAATATGATGAAGTTGAAGTCATATGTGGGCCAGCAATTTCATTTTGTCAACGTTTTATTTAATCGAAGTCTTAATGCTGCGCGAACATGTTCAAAACTCGAGTCACTCTAGAGATGAATGCCTCAGATGAAGTGATGTTCTTGAGAATGGTACTACCAGAGTGTACTGGCTGTTTGTTGCCCGACTTGTTGTTCTTTTCTCTGTCCGCAAAGTAGAACCAAGTGGAAACTTAGCAACATTGACCTTGTGCATAATAGGAAGTCCACCCACATCCCTAAGGTGTTGAAGCTCTGCAGAAATATAAGATTTGTCTTGATCCAGTCCAGATGAGAAATAAGTTGTCTCTGTTCTTTATTCTGTCAGGATGTCGTAAATATTGCAGAGAGGCAATCCAAGAAAGTCTCAACTGTCGAACAGATATGAAATACACCTTAGTGCTGCTATCTTCTTGTCTGCATTAACAGATTTACTGTGATTCTTCAGATTTATTGTTGAATGAAATTTTACCTTTAGGATATCCACCTCATCCCCGAGTCCCAACTCTCTAATTCATTCTTACCGCTTCTCCAGTACCTAGAGACCACCAACATTTGTTATTCCTGAAGCAAATGTGACCTACCATCGTTTTTTCCAGGTTAATGTTGTTATAACCTGCCAATTGCTGCAACAAGATCAGCTGGCATATCCTGTCTTTGATAAATGTCAGAGCACAGTCGACTGCATAGACGTGGGTTTCTGGGAAGATATGAAGGTCGTATAAATTAGCATTCCATAACAATTGCCCAACACACTTTTCTTTAGAAAAGTGACACCGATTGTCTTGTTGTCTGTGCCCCGTTGAGAACTACTCGTGGACATCTTCTTTGAGGTTAATTACTATGACTGGCTTGCTCATTTCTTTGTCTCCAAAGTTCTCTCACTCTCCCAACTTATCTCTTTCTATTTCCTCAGCCACTTTTTTCCCCCCAGTTTCTCTCCCACTCCAATCCTCACCCCCTACCTGAAGTCTACCTGGAGGACATTCAGGGGATCAACGCCTCCGCTGCCCGGTCCATGACCAGGCCTCCTGGTGGATCAATGCCTGATCAACGAGGCTGTTACTGCTATCTGCACATAGTCCAACGTACGAACCACAGACAGGCTGATCTGGCACTGACTTACCTGGAGAGAGATTACCTGGAGAGAGTTCCGGGGGTCAACGCCCCCGCGGCCCGGTCTGTGACCAGGCCTCCTTAGGTCAGTGTCCCAGGATGCGACCCACACCAGTCGACTAACACCCAGGTACCCATTTTACTGATGGGGAACATAGACAACAGGTGGAAAGAAACACGTCCAATGTTTCTACTCTGGCTGGGAATCGAACCCAGGCCCTCACCGTGTGAAGCGAGAGCGTTAGCCACCAGGCCACCAGAGCTGATCTACCCTACTAACCAGTTATCCTTCTCGTACTTCCTCCATCTAACAGCTGCTTTATCTCTCTCTCTCTCTCTCTCTCTCTCTCTCTCTCTCTCTCTCTCTCTCTCTCTCTCTCTCTCTCTCTCTCTCTCTCTCTCTCTCTCTCCCCCTCTCTCACCTACCTCTCCTTTATTGAACTTATCTCTCTCTCCCTAATTCTCTCCCTCTCCAAGTTTCTCCTACTCCCAGATTATCACATTTCTATTTCTAGTCTCCCCTAGCCTCGGTCCATACTCCAACCTCGGTCCTTCCCCCAGCCTCTGTCCCTCCCCCAGCCTCTGTCCCTCCCCCAGCCTCTGTCCCTCCCCAAGCCTCTGTACCTCCCCCAGTCTCTCTCCTTTCATTTCCTTTGATCTCTTGGGATTCGGGAAACAACAAAATTAATTTTGAGATCCACTCTGAGTTTATCACTTTAGGGAACACCGACAGACAGAGCATGTGTGTGTGTGTGTGTTTGTGTGTGTGTGTGTGTGTGTGTGTGTGTGTGTGTGTGTGTGTGTGTGTGTGTGTGTGTGAGTGTGTGTACGTACTCACCTATTTGTACTCACCTATTTGTGGTTGCAGGGGTCGAGTCATAGCTCCTGGGCCCCGCCTCTTCACTGATTGCTACTAGGTCCTCTCTCTTCCTGCCCCATGAGCTTTATCATACCTCGCCTTAAAACTATGTATGGTTCCCGCCTCCACTACTTCACTTTCTAGGCTATTCCACGGCCTGACTACTCTATGACTGAAGAAATACTTTCTAACATCCCTTTGATTCATCTGAGTCTTCATCTTCCAATTGTGACCTCTTGTGTCTGTGTCCCATCTCTGGAAAATCCCGTCTTTGTCCACCTTGTCTATTCCGCGCAGTATTTTATATGTCGTTATCATGTCTCCCCTGACCCTGCTGTCCTCCAGTGTCGTCAGGCCGATTTCCCTCAACCTTTCTTCGTAGGACAATCCCCGTAGCTCTGGGACTAGTCTTGTTGCAAACCTTTGCACCTTCTCTAATTTCTTGACGTGCTTGACTAGGTGTGGATTCAAAACTGGTGCTGCATACTCCAGTATGGGCCTGACGTAAATGGTATACAGAGTCTTGAACGAATCCTTGCTGAGGTATCGGAACGCTATTCGTAGGTTTGCCAGGCGCCCGTATGCTGCAGCAGTTATCTGATTGATGTGCGCCTCAGGAGATATGCTCGGTGTTATACTCACCCCCAGATCTTTTTCCTAGAGTGAAGTTTGCAGTCTTTGGCCATCTAAACTATATTGTGTCTGCGGTCTTCTTTGCCCTTCCCCAATCTTCATGACTTTGCATTTGGCAGGGTTAAACTCAAGAAGCCAGTTACTGGACCAGGCTTGTAGCCTGTCCAGGTCTCTTTGTAGTCCTGCCTGATCCTCATCCGATTTGATTCTTCTCATTAACTTCACATCATCTGCAAACAAGGACACTTCTGAGTCTATCCCTTCCGTTGTGTGTGTGTGTGTGTGTGGTTGTGTGTGTGTACTCACCTATTTGTACTCACCTATTTGTGGTTGCAGGGGTCGAGTCCTAGCTCCTGGCCCCGCCTCTTCACCGGTTGCTACTAGGCCCTCTCTCTCCCCGCTCCATGAGCTTTATCAAACCTCGTCTTAAAACTGTGTATGGTTCCTGCCTCCACTACGTCATTTTCTAGGCTATTCCACTGCCTTACAACTCTATGACTGAAGAAATACTTCCTACTATCTCTCTGACTCATTTGTGTCTTCAACTTCCAATTGTGGCCTCTTGTTTCTGTGTCCCCTCCCTGGAACATCCTGTCTTTGTCCACCTTGTCTATTCCACGCAGTATTTTATATGTCGTTATCATGTCTCCCCTGACCCTCCTGTCCTCCAGTGTGGTCAGGCCGATTTCCCTTAATCTTTCCTCATAGGACATTCCCCTTAGCTCTGGAACTAACCTTGTCGCAAACCTTTGTACTTTCTCTAGTTTCTTGACGTGCTTTATCAAGTGCGGGTTCCAAACAGGTGCTGCATACTCCAGTATGGGCCTGACATACACGGTGTACAGTGTCTTGAATGATTCCTTACTAAGGTATCGGAATGCTGTTCTCAGGTTTGCCAGGCGCCCATATGCTGCAGCAGTTATCTGATTGATGTGTGCTTCCGGAGACATGCTCGGTGTTATACTCACCCCAAGATCTTTCTCCTTGAGTGAGGTTTGCAGTCTTTGGCCACCTAGCCTATACTCTGTCTGTGGTCTTCTGTGCCCCTCCGCCATCTTCATGACTTTGCATTTGGCAGGATTAAATTCGAGAAGCCATTTGCTGGACCAGGTGTCCAGTCTGTCCAGGTCTCTTTGAAGTCCTGCCTGGTCCTCATCAGATTTAATTCTCCTCATTAACTTCACATCATCTGCAAACAGGGACACTTCTGAGTCTAACCCTTCCGTCATGTCGTTCATATATACCAAAAATAGCACTGGTCCTAGGACCGACCCCTGTGGGACCCCGCTCGTCACAGGTGCCCACTGTGATACATCATTACGTACCATGACTCGTTGTTGCCTCCCTGTCAGGTATTCTCTGATCCATTGCAGTGCCCTTCCTGTTATATACGCCTGATGCTCTAGCTTCTGCACTAATCTCTTGTGAGGAACTGTGTCAAAGGCCTTCTTGCAGTCCAAGAAGATGCAATCAACCCACCCCTCTCTCTCTTGTCTTACTTCTGTTATTTTATCATAAAACTCCAGAAGGTTTGTGACACAGGATTTGCCTTCCGTGAATCCGTGCTGGTTGGCATTTATACTCCTGTTCCGTTCCAGGTGCTCCACCACTCTCCTCCTGATAATAATCTCCATAATTTTGCATACTATACACGTCAATGACACAGGTCTATTGTTTAGTGCCTCTTTTCTGTCTCCTTTTTTAAAAATGGGAACTACATTTGCCGTCTTCCATACCTCAGGTGTGTGGTTGTGTGTGTGGTTGTGTGTGTGGTTGTGTGTGTGGTTGTGTGTGTGTGTGTGTGGTTGTGTGTGTGGTTGTGTGTGTGTGAGTGTGTGTGTGTGTGTGTGTGTGTGTGTGTGTGTGTGTGTGTGTGTGTGTGTGTGTGTGTGGTGTGTGTGTGTGATGTGTGTGTGGTGTGTGTGTGGTGTGTGTGTGTGGTGTGTGTGTGGTGTGTGTGTGGTGTGTGTGTGTGGTGTGTGTGTGTGGTGTGTGTGTGTGGTGTGTGTGTGGTGTGTGTGTGTGGTGTGTGTGTGTGGTGTGTGTGTGGTGTGTGTGTGGTGTGTGTGCGTGTCTTGCGTGTGTTGTGTGCGTGTGTTGTGTGCATGTGTTGTGTGCGGATGTTGTGTGCGGGTGTTGTGTGCGGGTGTTGTGTGCGGGTGTTGTGCGCGGGTGCTGTGCGCGGGTGCTGTGCGCGGGTGTTGTGCGCGGGTGTTGTGCGCGGGTGTTGTGCGCGGGTGTTGTGCTCGGGTGTTGTGCGCGGGTGCTGTGCGCGGGTGTTGTGCGCGGGTGTGGTGTGTGGTGTGTGTGGTGTGTGTGTGTGGTGTGTGTGTGTGGTGTGTGTGTGTGGTGTGTGTGTGTGTGGTGTGTGTGTGGTGTGTGTGTGTGTGTGTGTGGTGTGTGTGTGGTGTGTGTGTGGTGTGTGTGATGTGTGTGGTGTGTGTGGTGTGTGTGTGTGGTGTGTGTGTGTGGTGTGTGTGTGTGGTGTGTGTGTGGTGTGTGTGTGTATGTGTGTGTGTGTATGTGTGTGTACTCACCTACTTGTACTCACCTAGTTGAGGTTGCGGGGGTCGAGTCCGAGCTCCTGGCCCCGCCTCTTCACTGGTCGCTACTAGGTCACTCTCCCTGAGCCGTGAGCTTTATCATACCTCTGCTTAAAGCTATGTATGGAACCTGACTCCACTACATCGCTTCCCAAACTATTCCACTTACTGACTACTCTGTGGCTGAAGAAATACTTCCTAACATCCCTGTGATTCATCTGTGTCTTCAATTTCCAACTGTGTCCCCTTGTTACTGTGTCCAATCTCTGGAACATCCTGTCTTTGTCCACCTTGTCAATTCCTCTCAGTATTTTGTATGTCGTTATCATGTCCGCCCTATCTCTCCTGTCCTCCAGTGTCGTCAGGTTGATTTCCCTTAACCTCTCCTCGTAGGACATACCTCTTAGCTCTGGGACTAGTCTTGTTGCAAACCTTTGCACTTTCTCTAGTTTTTTTACGTGCTTGGCTAGGTATGGGTTCCAAACTGGTGCCGCATACTCCAATATGGGCCTAACGTACACGGTGTACAGGGTCCTGAATGATTCCTTATTAAGATGTCGGAATGCTGTTCTGAGGTTTGCTAGGCGCCCATATGCTGCAGCAGTTATTTGGTTGATGTGCGCTTCAGGAGATGTGCCTGGTGTTATACTCACCCAAGATCTTTTTCCTTGAGTGAGGTTTGTAGTCTCTGGCCCCCTAGACTGTACTCCGTCTGCGGTCTTCTTTGCGCTTCCCCAATCTTCATGACTTTGCACTTGGTGGGATTGAACTCCAGGAGCCAATTGCTGGACCAGGTCTGCAGCCTGTCCAGATCCCTTTGTAGTTCTGCCTGGTCTTCGATCGAGTGAATTCTTCTCATCAACTTCACGTCATCTGCAAACAGGGACACCTCAGAGTCTATTCCTTCCGTCATGTCGTTCACAAATACCAGAAACAGCACTGGTCCTAGGACTGACCCCTGTGGGACCCCGCTGGTCACAGGTGCCCACTCTGACACCTCGCCACGTACCATGACTCGCTGCTGTCTTCCTGACAAGTATTCCCTGATCCATTGTAGTGCCTTCCCTGTTATCCCTGCTTGGTCCTCCAGTATTTGCACCAATCTCTTGTGTGGAACTGTGTCAAACGCCTTCTTGCAGTCCAAGAAAATGCAATCCACCCACCCCTCTCTCTCTTGTCTTACTGCTGTCACCATGTCATAGAACTCCAGTAGGTTTGTGACACAGGATTTCCCGTCCCTGAAACCATGTTCGCTGCTGTTGATGAGATCGTTCCTTTCTAGGTGTTCCACCACTCTTCTCCTGATAATCTTCTCCATGATTTTGCATACTATACATGTCAGTGACACTGGTCTGTAGTTTAATGCTTCATGTCTGTCTCCTTTTTTAAAGATTGGGACTACATTTGCTGTCTTCCATGCCTCAGGCAATCTCCCTGTTTCGATAGATGTATTGAATATTGTTGTTAGGGGTACACATAGCGCCTCTGCTCCCTCTCTCAATACCCATGGGGAGATGTTATCTGGCCCCATTGCCTTTGAGGTATCTAGCTCACTCAGAAGCCTCTTCACTTCTTCCTCGGTTGTGTGCACTGTGTCCAGCACATGGTGGTGTGCCCCACCTCTCCGTCTTTCTGGAGCCCCTTCTGTCTCCTCTGTGAACACTTCTTTGAATCTCTTGTTGAGTTCCTCACATACTTCACGGTCATTTCTTGTTGTCTCTCCTCCTTCCTTCCTTAGCCTGATTACCTGGTCCTTGACTGTTGTTTTCCTCCTGATGTGGCTGTACAACAGTTTCGGGTCAGATTTGGCTTTTGCTGCTATGTCGTTTTCATATTGTCTTTGGGCCTCCCTTCTTATCTGTGCATATTCGTTTCTGGTTCTACGACTGCTCTCCTTATTCTCCTGGGTCCTTTGCCTTCTATATTTCTTCCATTCCCTAGCACACTTGGTTTTTGCCTCCCTGCACCTTTGGGTAAACCATGGGCTCATCCTGGCTTTTTCATTATTCCTGTTACCCTTGGGTACAAACCTCTCCTCAGCCTCCTTGCATTTTGTTGGTACATATTCCGTCATCTCATTAACTGGCTTCCCTGCCAGTTCTCTGTCCCACTGAACCCCATTCAGGAAGTTCCTCATTCCTGTGTAGTCCCCTTTCTTGTAGTTTGGCTTCATTCTTCCTGGCCTTCCTGCTTCTCCCTCCACTTGTAGCTCTACTGTGTATTCGAAGCTTGAAACCACATGGTCACTGGCCCCAAGGGGTCTTTCATATGTGATGTCCTCGATATCTGCACTACTCAAGGTGAATACTAAGTCCAGCCTTGCTGGTTCATCCTCTCCTCTCTCTCTTGTAGTGTCCCTTACGTGTTGGCACATGAAGTTTTCCAGTACCACCTCCATCATCTTAGCCCTCCATGTATCTTGGCCCCCATGTGGGTCCAAGTTCTCCCAATCGATCTCCTTGTGGTTAAAGTCACCCATGATCAGGAGCTTTGCCCTGCATGCATGAGCTCTTCTGGCCACTCTAGCCAGTGTGTCAACCATCGCTCTATTGCTCTCGTCGTACTCTTGCCTTGGCCTCCTGCTGTTCTGTGGTGGGTTATACATCACTGCTATTACCACCTTGGGACCTCCAGAGTGAAGCGTTCCCGCTATGTAATCACTTTCTTCTCCTCTGTCTCCTCTCTCCAGCTCATCAAAATTCCAGCGATTTTTGATCAGCAATGCCACTCCTCCACCCCCCTGTTCCCTCTGTCTTTCCTCAGGATTTGGTATCCCGTTGGAAAGATGGCATCTGTTATCATACCTGTAAGCTTGGTTTCTGTGAGAGCTATGATGTCCGGTGATGCTTCTTTGACTCTTTCATGCCACTCCTCCCACTTATTTGTTATTCCATCAGCGTTTGTGTACCATACCTTCAGTTTCCTTTCCAACACTGTGGTTTGGGGGGCCTGTGAGGGTGGGAGACCTGGTGGCATACTGTGGGATTCTATAGCTCGGTGTTGGGTGGAGGCTGTGGGTATGGATTGTAGTGTGTGTTGGGATGGTGTGATAGGTTGTAGGGTTCTGAGAATAGTTGTGTGTGTGCTTGCCCTTGCTGTTCTGTTCTGCTCTGACTGACCTCTGCTGGTTCCATCCTTGTCTCTTTTCCTAGCTCCTTTCGCTTTTTTGTCCTCTCCCTCAGCTGCTGTCGTTCTGATTTTGTTCTGTCTCTGTCTATCTCGTCCATCTCTTCACCTATTTCCGTGATGATTTTCTCAATCTCCTTTCTTTCTTCCTGCTGCCTTTCAGTGTGTGTCCTTTCCTCTCTCTCCTGAAGCCCATGGATAAACACTGATTTTGCCCTTTCCTCCTCCCATTGCCTCACCCTCTGTGACTCTGGATCCTGCCTGTATGTGGTCAGTTTCTCCCTTGTTTTTTCCAGTGGCTCTTGATAGCATGGTTGTGCCTCAGCATTCGACCTATCGCCCTCTCCATCTGCAACCAGCTGTTCTTCCCTTTCACTCCTTGGTCCTCCTTGGCAGGCTGATATGACCTTAGCATAATTCATAATTCCTTCCTTCCTGTTCGGCCTCGCAGCTTCATATGCTGTGTCTTCTCTGGTCACTGCCCCTGTAACTCGCTTCAGCCTATTTATCTCAACTTCTAGGACCCTTATCTTGGCTACTGCAGTTTCGACTTGTGCCTCCCACTTCTTTGTCTCCTTCTCCAACCTCTTTTCCAATTTCACAGACAGCTCTTTCTCCATTATTTCAGAAAGCTCTCCTAATTTTCTCTCCCACTCTTGTTCCATCCTTTTCCACTGCTCCTCCATCCACTCCTTCCTACCAGAACCATTCTCATCTGATCCTTGGTTCCTGCGAGTCCCCACCATTTTTTTTTTTTGTGAGAGAAGAGAGAAGGGAAAGGTAGAAGGAGAGAGAGATGGGACAAGTGAGAAGGGAAAGGGGGAGAGAGAGTGTGAGAGGGGGAAAGAGAGAGGAGGGAAGGGAAGGAGAGGGGGAGAGTGAGAAAGGAAAAATGGAGAAGAGATGGAGATCTGTTGATCTGTTGTTAAACCTCTCCACTAAGTGGCACCAGTCACTGGATGAACCCAAAGTCAGCTGTGTGGTAGCACTG
>NW_027195182.1:270000-295284 GCF_038502225.1 Cherax quadricarinatus
ATTAGCATCACTTTCACCAAGTACACCATTTTCAACTGCTCAAGTTGCATCACCATCACCTCCACCGTCTCCACCAACTGTCCTTATCTCCGCCATCATCTCTAACTACACTATTACTGAACCACTATAATCTCCACCAGTAGCACTATCATCATCTACACCAGCTATACCATAGATTGATAAATTAGACACATGTGCAACACTTGGGTATCTTCCTCATTAAAAATACCCAAGTGTTGCACGTGTGTCTAATTTAGCAACTTGTCAGTTATCTGAACCATTTAGCTATACCATACTAGCTCCATCAACTCCACCACAATCATCTTCAACTGCACCACTATCATATCAACATATAATCATATCCAGCAACCGTGCCATAATCATCTCCACCATCATTCCCACCAGCAATACAATTAGTATCCCGCCTCCCTCCTCTCCCCTCCCCACCCCTCATCCCCAAAACCAAAAATTTCATACAAGTTTACCAACGCTGCCTGTAACATGGTGGCGACATTATTTATTAAATAAATTATTTACATTTAGTCTTTGGTACAACGAGCCACTTTATTTACGCATTACAGAAACGGTGTTCAACAAAACGAACTACAACACTATTCTCGATAAGCAAAATTCTAACATCCTTGAGCCCTAGCGCCTCCCTGACGCCCTGGCAGTGTCTAACTGCCGGTTAATTAGGATCGGCATCCATAACGACATAATTATCCTAATTATATTCCCAGTTATCCAGAGTCAACAGCAAATGACCCACATCCCCTCCAGGAGCGACCATTATTTTGAATTGGTGACTTGCTCTGTTCTCCTGTGTTACGCGCTCTTCTGGCTTCATGTTGACTTGTTTTTTTCTCTCTAATCGTCTTAACTCTGGGCTGGGTTCGTCTTGGCTCTTCTTTCTTCAGGGATCGTCTTGACATTGGTCTTATTTTGTTTCACCTTAGTTCTTGCCTCTTCTTGGTTCATCTTGACTCTAGTCTCTCCTGGGATCCGAGCGCCGTCCTCCTGTCTATAACTTTCTCCTAACCAAAGTCTTCTCCAATTATCGACGATAAGAGACGTTAATTCCTTGTCATTAACGCTATCGGCTGTCCAGGACGGCACGCTTGATGAACTCCACTCGTTCAGGGAATGAAGGTCTAGACGAATCGTTGCTGTGTTTTTGTCAGTGCTCAGAAATTTGTGCTCGCCTCCCTGTGGTTGCAAGAATCGAACCTGAGCTCGTAACACTGCTGCTTGCTGGATTTATTACGTCCTTCCCTCGTGGGTCCTGTCATATCTTGTGTTAAAACTATCTATTAAACCTGCGTTCAGTGCTTCGTTAACACTGTCATTCAGGTTTCTGGCTACTCTGAGGCTGAAGAAGCATTTCCTGACATTCCTTTGATTCATCTGTTTAAGACGGGCAAGGGGGCACTCGCCGGTGCCGTGGAGGGAACTGTCAGGGCTTTAAACTAGAAATAGTGGTATGGGTTATCAGGAAACATATGAAATATGACAATAGAATTGGGCAGGATGAATTTTCAGTGTAGCGATAGAGATTTAGGGAAGCAGAATAAGGTAGAGTTATTGGTGAAGGTCGATAAACAAGTGACACTAGGCTATAAGGACAGTAACAGAGATAGTGGAGGTGCAGCAACGAGCAGGGAGGGAAGAGAGAGGACTTCTAAAAACTTATTACACAAATAATCAGAGAGGTAGAAACAAGATGGACGAGTTGAGATTAGTTGCAAGTGATGGTAACATTGACGTATTTGTCACAAATGAAATGTGGCTTAATATAAAGAATCAGTACGTGCTTGCTGAATGTCGCATTCAGGGTTTTAAATTACTCCATATTAACAGAAATAACGGGAAGAAAGGTGGGATGGCACAGTAAGAGAACCCTGAAATTGCCGCATAAACGCAGGTATTAAGACAAAGAACACGCAGTTTGTGTGGGTAGAATTTTCAGAAGGGCATGAAAAGTAAATTTAGGCGTGATTTACCGTCCTCCAAACTTGGGTATGGATCAAGGGAGACTACTAGACTACTTTAGGAAGAAACTGTTAAAGCCACATGGCACGATAACTTAGTAATTGTAAGATTATTATTATTATAATCAAAAAGAAGCGCTAAGCCACAAGGGCTATACAGCGCTGCAGGGTAGGGAAGGAAGCAAGGGAATTGGATGGCAGAAGGGAGGGGGGATGATCAGCAGGTTACAGAAAACAGCGGGGCAGGGGATAGTACGGGGGTAGAGGGTAGCAAGAGATTGAAGTAGAAAGGGCTGAAGGTATCAGAATTTGTGAAGTAAGTCAGTTGTTGTCAAAAAGTCAATGAGAGAGTCCGGATGAAAGGTGGGTCCATCAGCGAGAAGGGAAGGTAAAAAGAGAGCAGCGGAGGGAAGACGACGACAGAGATAAATTCTGCGTGCTCGTTGATAAAGTGGGCAGTCCAACAGAATGTGGCTGACTGATAATGGAGCTTGGCAATTCTCACAGAGAGGAGCAAGACGCCTCTCCATGAGATATCCATGAGTAAGACGAGTATGGCCAATGCGAAGACGGGAGAGAGTAGTCTCCCAACCTCGACACTGGTGATAAGAAGACGGCCAGTAACCTATACTCGGTTTAATAAATTGAAGTTTGTTGCCGAGCATAGTAGACCAACGTTGTTGCCAACGGGTGTGAAGGTGGGAAGATATTGCAGTAAAATAGTCCATAAATGGAATACCTCTATAAGAAACTGGTAGGTGATGTACTGCTGACCGCGCAGCAGTGTCTGCCTGTTCATTGCCCTGTACGTCAACATGACCAGGGACCCAACAAAAAACAATATCTTTATGCTTGGTAAAGATGCGGCGTAGCCAAAGTTGGATACGGAGGACTAAGGGGTGAGGTGTATCAAATTTTTGTATAGCCTGTAAAGCACTAAGGGAGTCTGAGACAACCACAAATGATGACACAGGCATAGATGCAATACGGATAAGTGCTGTAAGGATGGCATATAATTCAGCAGTAAAAATACTAGCCGAAGATAGTAAATGCCCTTGTACGACGCTCTCCGGAAACACTGCTGCGAATCCTACGCCGTCAGAAGACTTAGAGCCATCTGTGTACACAGCAATGGCATGAGAATGAGAGTGAAAGTGGTCAAGAAAAAGAGAGCGGGAAGCGACCGTAGACAGTTGGGCTTTCGAGCAAGGGAGGGAGAAAGAACAGACTCGAACAGCTGGAACTTCCCAGGGGGGTAGGGAAAAGTGAGATGCTACATGTACATAGAAAGGTGGTAGTTGAAGAGAAGACAAGAGCGAATGAAGGCGAAGAGAGAAGGGACGGAGTAAACAGGGGCGCGAACAAATAAAGAATGTCTACTAATATCAGTGACCATTCTATAAATGGAAGGATTGCGGAGATCATGAGAGTGTACATAGTAGCGCAGGCAATGGGCATCACGGCGATCGGATAAGGATGGAACGTTCGCTTCTGCATAGAGGCTCTCGACAGGGGAAGAGCGAAAAGCACCAAGGCATAAACGTAATCCTTGGTGATGAATGGGGTTAAGGCTAGAGAGAGTAGCAGGAGATGCCGCTGAATAGATCTGGTCACCATAATCAAGTTTCGATAAAATAAGGGTGGAATGTAGGCGAAGGAGGGTTCGACGATCAGCTCCCCATGAAAGATGAGCAAGGGTTTTAAGAAGGTTCAGCCGGCTGTGACAAGTTGCCTTCAGAGAGGTAATGTGAGGTTTCCAGGATAACCTACGATCAAAGAGGAGGCCTAGAAACTTGACTGTATCACGTTCAGGGATACGGGAGCCATAGAGGTACAAAGGATGATCGGAGATGACAGAGCGTCTAGTGAAAGTGATTTGGTGGGTTTTAGTGCTGGAAAATTTAAACCCACGTGTGGTGGCCCAATTGGAAACACGGTCGACTGCATGTTGGAGAGAAACTGTAATGAGGTGACAGTCAGCGCCTGCACAGGCAATAGCGAAGTCATCAACATAGAGTGATGACCAAATATTTGATGGAAGACTAGAGGCCAAATCATTAATAGCAAGGAGAAAAAGTGTTGTGCTCAGAACACATCCCTGGGGGACACCTTCAGCTTGGATAAAGTCTGGGGAGAGCACATTATTAACCCGAACACGGAAATGCCTGTCAGTTAAAAAAGTTCTTAAGGAAGGATGGTAGATTGCCTCGAAGGCCTAAGGAGTGGGCTTGGGCTAAAATATTATACCTCCAAGTTGTGTCATATGCCTTCTCAAGGTCAAAAAATATGGCAATAACTGAGTGGTTATTCGCAAAGGCATTACGAACATACGTATCCAAGCGTAGTAAGGGGTCTATGGTAGAACGTCCCTTACGAAAGCCATATTGACGAGTGGAGAGACTGTTGTGTGTGTCTAAATACCACACTAAACGTCTACTTACTAGGCGTTCAATTTCTTTGCAAACTGCACTGGTAAGAGCAATGGGACGATAGTGGGAGGTTTCATGTCCCGTAGTACCTGGTTTGCGGAAAGGGAGAACAATGGCGGATTTCCACAGCTGTGGAAGAACTCCTTGTGACCAAATAAGATTGTAAAGGCGTAATAGGACTGCAAGGGCTGACTGATGTAAATGTTGTAGCATACAAATATGAATGTCGTCGGGCCCAGCTGCCGATGATCGACAAGCTGAGAGTGTTGCCTCCAGTTCTTGAAGTGTAAAAGGCACAGTATACTGTTCTTCTCTGAGAGAAGAAAAGTCCAAGGGTGCTAACTCTCTGGCAGACTTTGAGGAAAGAAATGAGGGGCATAGATGGAGTCCCTGAGAAATACGGACCAGATGATTGCCAATTTCATTGGCAACATCTAGTGGGTTTGCTATATCAACACCGGCAACCCGCAGAACAGGAGCCGGGTCAGGAGAATATTTACCACTCAGTTTTCGTACTTTTTTCCAGACTGCACTCATAGAGGAAGCAGAGGTGATGGTGGAGACATAATCTCGCCAGCAAGTGCGTTTAGCGTCACGGATGACACGGCGAGCGATCGCACGCTTCTGTTTAAAATCAAGGAGTCGCTCTGTGGTTCTATTGTACCGGTACCTGCCCCATGCAGCGCGTTTCAAACGTACTGCACGAGCACAAGCAGGAGACCACCAAGGCACGCATTTCTAAGAATGCCTGCCCGAAGTCTGGGGTATAGAATGAGAAGCTGCGGTGAAAACGGAGGGCGAGAAGAGGTGTAAAAGCTCATCGATGGAGGACGAAGAAGGAACCTCTTTAAAAACAGTTAGGTGTGAGTAAAGGTTCCAATTTGCCCGATTAAATTGCCAGCGTGGGATGCGAAGAGGTGGCGAATATGAAGGGGAAGTAAGAATGATTGGGAAATGATCACTGTCACGTAAGTCCGGGAGAACAGACCAAGTGAAGTCTAATGCGGCGGAGGAAGAGCAGACTGAGAGATCGATGCAAGAGAGAGTATGAGTCCGAGGATCAAAATGGGTGTGAGTACCTGTATTTAAAACATGGAGGAGGTGGGTGGCAAGAAAAGCCTCTAACTGAATTCCACGGGAATCACAATGAGACCCCCCCAGAGGAAATGGTGGGCATTAAAATCACCAAGTAACAGAATCGGTGGCGGTAATGACGAAACAAGGAAGGCAAAATCCGGAATAGATAATGCCCGAGAAGGAGAGAGATATAAAGAACAGAGCGTATACCACCTATGTAAGTGGATACGGGCTGCTGTGTAATGCAGCGAAGTATGAACAAATAGCTGATGGTACGGAATATCAGTGCGGAGAAGAAGGGCACTTTCATTAAAGGTCCCATCAGGAAAAGGATCTGAAGAATACAATAAATTATAGCCTGAGATGTGAGAAATAACAGCAGAGTGTAATTTTGGTTCCTGTAAGCAAACACCAACAGGGGCAAACTGAGAGAGTAACATCTGAAGCTCACCCCGATTACCCCTGAGGCCGCGTATATTCCACTGTAAATAGGCCATGATTGGCAATGATAAAGATACTTGAAATCCGCAGGTAAGGGTTCCTACGGACTAGAAGGGTTAGAAAAGTCCACATGCGGAGGCAGTGGAAAACGTTCAAGCAGCGAAGGAATGGTGCGCTGTGAAGAAAGGAGTTGCGCAGATGGAGCAGAGGAGAGAGAAAGAGCGGAAGGTGGATCAGTGTCCATTGATGGTTTGGTCTCTGCAATATATTCAGAGATTGCTTCAAGTGTTTCGGAATTCAGAGATGTCGTATGGGAGACAATATTGGGAATGGTAGGGGGAGGATGAGTAAAGATTGGAACTGTATTGGACTGTACCGAGGTAGGGAGGGGCGAAAGGGTGGAGGGAACTGGAGAAGCGTTGCAGGGGACAGAAGAAGCAGGAACCTGGGAGGTGGCAGAAGAGGAAGAAACTTGGGAGGGAACAGGGGAGGAAGGTACAGTACGAGGAGGAGGGTGAACCTCTACACTTGTAACTGAGCCAGTGAGAGGGGAAGAACCAGGGACAGAGACAGGGAGGGTAAAATGAGGAGGTGGAAGATGGGTAGGAGGTGTTAACGGACCTTTTTTTGACTTTTGAGAAGTAGAGGGACGATTGGGAGGAGGTGTCGTACGAGGTCTCGTCGATACTGAGGCTTGTGAGAGAGAACTCGAAGAAGCGAGATTAGACTGAGGCGTTGAAGTAGGGACGTTTGAGCCGAGGACAGCAAAAGGATTAGATACAGGAGTGATTATGGGAGAGGTAACCACAGAGGTGGGTGTAGAAGATGGGATACCAGAAGTGGGGGGACGTTTTGAAACACGGGAATAAGAAACACGTGGGAGTCTCCCTTGGAGGCGGAGATGAGAAACTGCCATGGCATAAGGGAGACCTTCTGTCTCTTTGAGGTAACGGATTTCCCGCTCGTTTAAATAGACCTGACAACGGCGAGAGTACGAAGGGTGAGCCTCATGACAGTTAAGGCAAGAGGGAGATCGATTGCAAGACGTATTAGAATGGTCATCGGCACCACAGACTGGGCATTCGGCGATAGATCTGCAATATTTCGCTGGATGGCCAAATCGCCAGCAATTTCTACACTGTTGTGGTGTAGGGATCACCTTTCGAACTTGTAACCGATGTCCTGCTATATAAACTGAGGATGGGAGTTCTCGGCTGTCAAAAGTTAAACGAGCCACATTGCTAGGGTATCGTCTCCGCCCACGGGCAGGAAGAACGTAAGTGTCTACCTTGAGGATTGGGAGATCCTGGAGTTCCAGCTGTTCTAGAATGTCAGTGCCACATGTCTGGAAATTTTGTTGAACTATGGTATGGGGCAGAATGACGGTACCACTACAAGAATTGAGGGAATGATGTTTTTCAAGAGTGACAGGAACAGTATCGATATGGGAAAGACGAGAGAGCTCATGAGCCTGGGTAGCATTCTGTACGGTAATGATGCACGTACCGCTCTTAAGAGCATGAAAAGAAATATCTTTACCAACAAGGCGTAGGAGTGCCTTGCCAATACTATGGTCAGAAAGATAGGCAGTAGAGGAAGTTGGTCGTAAAGTGAAGAATTTAGTCCATTGTTCAGTCTGAAATTGAGCGTGGAAAGGTAGTAAAGGACGTGTCGATCGTTTCTGAGAAGAACGAGAATGTGGAGAAGTATCATCAGCAGGTAACTGTCGTTGGCGTTTAGGCGTGGGACCAGAGTTGGTCCGACGTGGAACGGGTCGGTGATTTGAAAATTGCCGCACCGTAGAGGGAGAGGCCGGAAGCATAGTCAGAGGAGAGCGAAGGTCCGATAAATCGAAGGAGTCAGTCGAGGCCTCAGTACCTGAAGTGGGTGAGGAAACAGCACTGGCAATAGGTACAGAGGCATGAGGAATGTCTGAAGAGTGGTCCAAAGATGAGGCGAGGTCAGAACGGGGTGCAGTATCAAGAAGGGGCCCGGGGGTACCAGGTTCATGGACTAGGGCTGCCATGGTTAGGTTACTTCTTTCTTTTTGTTTTTAAGAAAAAAAAAGAAAGAAGAAAAGAAAATAAAAATAAAAAAAAAGAATAAAAAAAGGGGGGACCGGGGAGGGATAGTTCCTAGGAGGAATGAAAGGGCCAGAAATCTCCCTCTGCGCCCAAGAGGACCTCAGCACCGCAAGTAACGCAGATGCAGCATGAAACCCGTGCCATACCCTACCCATCATGCTAGTAAACTAACAATCCGGGATAGCAACCTCACATCTGCCGAGCTACCTCGGTGGACAAAAGAGAGGGCGGCCGGATATCCGCCACAAAGCATACCTCCTTCGGCCACCACCCCCAGAATCCGAAAGGTGGCTTCCAGAGATACACTCGTCGCCGGAAAGACACCCAAAGCTACTCCGGGATACCGGAGAGGGATCGGGACATCCCCAGGCGATCCAGATCCCACGGCAAACTACGCCACCGCTAAGAACCTCAACGGAATGGGATGGACCCCGGTATCCTTTCCCCTACCTAGGAACTAGCGCGCCTGTGGGAGAAATCCCAAAGAACAAAAAGAGGAAGGGCAAAAGGGAGGGGTGGGGAGGAGGAGGAGGAAAGGAAAAAGGGGAGGATGGGGAGGATGGGATAGGGGAGGGGAGATTGGGGGGTAATTAGGTTCGGTCTGAGGAAGAAGACCGATAGGTCTAATTCCTCAGACCAAGAGCCTCTTCACCACGCCAAGGAGCCCCCCTTGAAGAGGAGTAATTGTAAGAGAATTTAAATTCAATCAGACTGAGTGGAATTCAATGACTGGGAATCTTGAGTCAAACGACTTCCTGGAGGTAGTTCAAGATTTTTTTTTTTTTTGAGCAGTTTGTGATTTGAGCAGCTTGATTTGGTTCTGGCTAACAAGGATAACCTTGTTAATAATCTAGAGATCACAGAGGAACATGGTGCAAGCGACCACAACTCAATTACCTTTAGTATCGACTGGAAGTAAGATTCCATGGATAATTCAGCAACAGCCCAAGATTTTCGTTTAGCGGATTACAATGGGCTTAAAGAACACCTGTCACCTGTGGACTTGGGTATTGAAGAGAACTACCAACTGGACAGTTTTCTTAATGCTATCCACTCTGCACAAAGAACAGTTATTCCGTTTAGAAAAATGAGATCGAATAGAAATGATCCCAAATGGATGAACGATAGGCTCAAACATCTTTAAGTGCCGAAGAAAGGAATAGGCGTATCGAAGGAGGTGAGGACCATCTCGTAGGTCAATATACACACATTAAGAGGGAAGTTAGAAAAGAGATAACAAAAGCTAAACGGGACTATGAAATTAAAGTGGCAAATGATTCAAAAACTAACCCGAAAGGCATTTTTCAGGTATATAGAAGAAAGATTAGAGAAAATTTAGATCCTCTTAAAACTAATTCTGGGACGCTTACCGAGAAAAATGAAATGTGCCAGATTTTTTATAATTACTTTCTTTCGATTTTCACACAAAACACTAACCATATCACAGTAATTATTTTTTATAGTGAACCTAGTGAAAGTAAATTATGTAATATCACAGTTGCTAGAGATATGGTATTCAAACAACTTGATTCTTATTTTTGAAGCATGGGGATAGGTCGTTACCATCAAATTACCGCTAAATAAAGCTAATCTGAGTTGTAGGAAAATTACTATTGTCAATTATAGCTGATATTATTAGAAGCCATCTTGATAAGCGTAATTTGATCTATGACGCGCAGTATTGAATTAACAAGAGGTCGTTTCTACCTAACAAATTTACTAACTTTCCTCAGCAAAGCATTCGAAGCTGTTCATCAGGATAAAGAAATGCATATTTATTTGGATTTTAGTAAAGCTTTTGATAAGAGAACCGCACAAAAGACAAAGAATTTCTCAGCTCATGGTATTGGGTAAAAAGTCCTGTTGAGGATCGAGTCATGGCTCACCAATGGGAAGCAAAGAGTGCACATAAATGGGGTAAAATCTGAGTGGAGATCTGTAACGGGTGGCGTTCCACAGGAATCGTTATGAGGCCCATTGTTGTATATGTCACTGGCATGCACACTCTTTACGTTTTCTTCTTTGCATATTCCATTAAGAGTTATTCTATTCTCTCACTGCACTTGTGATCACTAATTTACCTACGCTAAAATTTCCAATCATCAAATTTCCAATCATCAAATTTCCAATCATCAAATTTCCAATCATCGTAGGTCATCTTCTCTCCCTTGACTAGCCTCCAGATTTCTAAAAAAAAAAAAAAAAAAATTCATGTCAGATTTTCTTTCTTTTCACATAAAACCATTTTGTGAAGAATTCTATACTTTGCCTTCCTTCATTTTTTAATTACAAAACTTAGTAACACAATATGTCCTCTCGGGAATTAATCTTGCCTTTAATGAAACTATTTCAGACTAATATGTTGCATACCTCTCATCTTTCACTAATACCTCCGGCATGACTTTCTTCCTCCCCTTGTTCTCTCCACTGCAATGGTGAAACGAAGTGCTCTTCTGCTTTCAGATTTAACGAACACAAAAGAATTGTTTGCTTTCTTGACAAAACAATGTTTTCTCTGTCATGTTAGAGTCCCCTGAAATCCCATGTGCAAGTCCTCTTCCAAAACTATACATCCCTCCTCGAGCCTTCACAGAAGCCTCTTTCTATATTACCATATAAAAACAAAATTTCTAACGTGAATCTTAATCCAGGATTTACGTGCATGTTTACTCTCTCAAATGTATAATAACTAGAAATAAATACATGAGTGGGTGTGGGTGGGCGTGAGTTGGACCTGACTAGCTTGTGCTGCTGGGTCTGGTGCCGTGCTCCTTCCTTGAATGGAGGTGACCAGACTGGGTGGCTCATTGGGCTAATCCGGGAGGGTGGTCATTGGGCTAATCGGGGTGGGGGGAGACATGGACCTGCTCCGCATGGGTCAGTAGGCCTGTTGCAGTGTTCCTTCTTTCATATGTTACGTTCTTAAGAAGAAACTGAACGGCATTTGAGAATAACAGCATCAAAAGCCAAATCTGAACCAAAGTTTAAGTACAGCCACATGGGAAGGAATACCACTATAAAGAACCAGGTAATACTGCTGAAGAACTTAATTAAGAGAAGTCTATGAGGAGTTTAGCAAGATATTTAGTGAAATCGGGAACATTGCCGAAGAGTCAAAAACAGTGCTAACGACTACTGGACACAATACAAACAACGGGAGGAGAGGAAGTACTGGAAACCTCGAACTAGGTACCTCGAAGGCACTGGGACCAGACATCTCTCCCTGGGTGCTGCGAGAGGAAGCAAATTGTGCGAACCACTTGCAGCGATCTTCCACAAATCGATGAAAGCAGTTCAGCTGTCAACGGTCTTAAAAACAGCGAACGTAGTTTCAATATTTATAGAAGGGGTGCAAAAGATGGCGGTAAATTACAGACCAGTGTAAGTACCAGAAGAGTGGAACACCTGGAAAGGAGTGACTTCATAAAAAACTATCAGCACTGTAATTTTTCTGTCTCACAAATCTTTCGGAGTTCTATGATAAAATAATGAAAGTTAGGTAGGAGAGAGGAATGAGTTGACAGATATTATTGGATTGGAAGACGTTCGATACATTGTCAGAAACGACTGGCACAAAAGTTAAACAAGGCAAGAATTGCCTGGAAAACAATACCGGGGATGTCGTTATGGGCAAGTGTGACGAGAGGGAGTTTCACAAGTGTCAGTGCTTAGACCTACCTGGAGGTGTTCCCAGGGTCAATACTACCGTGACCCGATCAATGACCAGGCCTGATCAACCAGTATGTTACTGCTTGCCGCACGAAATCCAACGAACGACACACAAAATGGTTGGTCAGGTCCTCTCCAACTCCCTCTTCAAGACACCTAGGGGTCTATTGGTAATCCCTCTCATGTATATTGTTCATATAAATGACATAAGAGGAAATCAAGTATGAGGCTTCCCTGTTCAGGGATGGTGTGAAACTGATGAGAATACAGAAGACTGAGAAAGACTACAAATGTCTCTGGACAAGTAGTTATTAGAATTTAATCCCATAAATGCAAAGTTATAAAAATATGACAAAGATGTCTGGAAACAGTGTTTAGGCTCGGGGTTCAAAGGTTGCAAACCTCTCTGGAAGTGAAGGACCTTGAGGTGATCAGGATATTTTGCCTGAGGCACACCAGGCAAACGCGACCTCATACACGACACATCTTAAGAGTATCCAGCGCCAATATGAAATCCGCATTTGAAAAGCACGTAAAGCTAAGAGCTATGAACTATGGGAAGAGGCTAGAGGAGCTCAGGATAACACTGGTGGAAAGGTCCAGAGATGATGTTATTACGAGGTACAAAATACTTCGAGGAATTGACAGGGTGGAGAGAGAGAGAGAGAGAGAGAGAGAGAGAGAGAGAGAGAGAGAGAGAGAGAGAGAGAGAGAGAGAGAGAGAGAGAAATTGACAGAGTGAGTCTCAGATTCACGAGGTCACAGCTGTCAGATAAAAAGCACAAATGAGTAACAGGGATGTAAAGAAATATTTCTTTAAACTTTCGAGTAGTCAGGAAGTGGAATAACCTAGACAGCGAAGTGGCAGAAACAGAATCCCAACGTAGCTTTATGCATAGATATGAGAGAGCACACGCAGCCAAGTTTGAAACCAGTAGTGGCCAGCATAGAAGCTGGGCCAAGAGCTGAGATTCAACCCTGGCAACCACAATTCTGTGAGTACTATGAGATGACAACCCTTGGCCTCGCCATTACCCTGATTGGCACAAACTAGCAGCCATGAACTATCATACTCTATTGATGACAAGAAGTACCGTGATTATGACTGATGCTCGTCGAGTGAATGTACTCGGTTTGTGCCACAAATAACGAGAAACTGTTGGTTAAAGTTACCATGTAAAAAGCAAAGAAATCTTTGCTGTAAAAATTCCCTAAATTAACATAATTGCTAATGCAGTTTAACTTCACACTTGAAAAATTGAAAATTCTGTATATTTAATGGTTTTACTGTATATAGTTCTTTCACAACACCTGCACCACACTAGCGCCGCCATACGGATCACTAAATACCCTCTCGTGATCACTTCCTGTTACAAACAAAAACAAATGAATTCAGAAGAGATGTCTTGTCTGTGCACACACAAGGTACCCCAGTAAAACACACAAGAGACGCTTTTTGTGTAAACAGAAATAAAACATCGTTTTATTTCTGTTGTATTTGGAGCAATATTACACAGACTTCCATAGACTGTAACATTCTAGGAACATGACCCGAGCATGTGTGTAGAATGTGTTACAACAGTAGTAATGTGAAGCATCTGGACGTTTGTGTTTACATTGTACACTTGTTCTATAAATCATGTACTGATAACTCTAAGCGCAGTTACCCTACTGCACAGTACATGTGTTGTGCGTTATAGGGATCTCATGCGACACAAGTGTTACTGAAAAATGTAAAAAGCTAGAAAACCCTAGGAAACAATGGAAAAAATGTATTTATATCACGCGAGCGATAATCACCGACGTTGGCGTCCGTGGCGTCAACGACCAACATCTATATATATGCCTTCTTATCTCCGTATATACTGATAGGAAAAATCTTATTGCTTTCTTACCACAATAAAATGAGTTTTATTTTTGTTTTGAAGGAGGGGGGGTTGTAATCGCGACATTATCAACCTTAATTTTGAGGGGTCTCAACAGTGAAAGGCCTTTAATGGCAAGGTTGCTAATTATTATTATTATTATAATCAAAAAGAAGCGCTAAGCCACAAGGGCTATACAGCGCAAGGTTGCTAAGCTCCTGAAGAACTGGGAGTAAATTATTAACGTTGCCGTATTTGTTGTAACTGGATGATTTTTTTTTTTTTGTCAGGACTATAATTGCATTGAGGAACTGGTGTACATCCCATTTTTATTCATGTTATTGTCTCTTAGTTATGGGAATATACGGAATTTTTAGGAGAAAAAAAAACGAATCCTACTCTTTTAAATGACTTTGGAAATAATCAAGAAATTCAAATTTATTGTTGTCAGGTCCCTACGTACAATTTGGTTTCAGTTAGTTGTAGGTTAACTTTTTAAGTTTTAAAAGCGTGGTTCAAATGGATCAGAAAAAAATATAAAAAAATAGGAAAGGAAAAAATCTCAATATGCCGGGATAAAAGATCAATCATATTTTGGAGGTTAGTGACCAGTTACTGTTGCTTCCTGTATTTATGTCACCAAAACGATTCAAAGGTACATGTTCAACTCAGAGGTACACAATAATGACACATTTACTCGGTATCTTGTGACTTAGTGTTATTAAATTAAATGTGTTTAACGACTTACTCTTTGTTGTTACTTCTGGTCATGTGACTGAGGCTTTTCCCTTCGTTTATATGACATAATTTGATGTAAAGTCTAAGTCTCGTTCTCCTATTTGTGGGTTTACTCAGTATTGCTCACAAAATGGATATAAAAGGTAAACTTTTAACACGAGGTTGGAATCAATATTGAAGGGAAATTGTGGAGTCTGACTCGAGAATATTGACACTGAAATTAACGTTTAAAGATTATTCATGATTAAATAATGATTTTCTGTGCAGTGTAAATACTTAACACTAACTGGACGTAACAATATTTAACAAATGAAGAAAAGAGGTAAAATCGTGATTTACAAAATACTCAAAGTGGTAAAACAAGATAAACGCAAAGATATTTAGCAAGAGCGATACCAGAAGAGAATTTGATGGAAAAGCAACACTCAGATAATTCAAGGATATATGGAAGCATTTGTCAGGCGTTGGAGCAGAAGTGAAATAGATTAGTGGCGTATAGTAGTGGAAAATGAAAAAATCAATCATTGTATTATGTGTTAGTTCACAATCACGTGAGGCTGAACCAAGAGACAGTAGTTAAAACCATCAAAGGTAATTGGAGAAACTGTGCCTCAAGCCTCGAAAAAAAAAGAAATGCTGATAGCACACAGGCGAGTATATACACACATGCACAGGTGAATATACGTAAACACATTAGAGCTGGTAAATAAGTTTACATAAACACACTCTGAGAGCTGAGTAAAGGCAAACGAGTATTCGTAAATACGGTTGAGTTTATTCTTATAAATACAAGCTAATACACAAGGGTTAGTATACAGACACATTAAAGACATACAAGCACAAATGTGTATTTTAAAGAAAATTCAGATAGAGTCGAAACTGCGGACCAGCCGAAAATACTTCCCTTTCCCAATTTTTTTTAGATATAATAAATCATATTTTGAATCTGAAAGCAGTTACACGGGAGAGCGGTGGTAGCAGTTACATGGGAGAATATTGGAAGCAGTTACACGGGAGAGTGCTGATAGCAGTTACATGGGAGAATACTGGAAGCAGTTACACGGGAGAGTGCTGGCAGCAGTTACACACACACAAAATAGCATCAGTTTCAAATGCACCCTGGAATGAACCACAGGGATGTCAGCAACCATTTCTTCAGCTTAAGGGTGGATATGACACGGAATGAACCGAGTGATTAACGTGCACTTCACACAGCTGATCAAAAATTTAGTTCTTATTTCGCACGCTGAAGGCATGCGCGCTCGCGCCCCCGTACGTACACACACACACACACACACACACACACACACACACACACACACACACACTGGAGAAGCAAGGGATTACATAGTAGGAACACTTCAGTCTACAGGTCCGAAGGTGGTAATGGCAGTGATGTATAACCCACCACAGAACAACACGAGGCAAAGGCAAGAGTATGATAAGAATAATAGAGCGATGGTTGACACACTGGCTGAAGTGGCCAGAAGGGCTCATGAAAGCAGAGCAAAACTACTGATCATGGGTGACTTCAGCCACAAGGAAATCGACTGAGAGAACTTGGAGCCACATGGGGGCCAATAAACGTGGAGGGCTAAGATGATGGAGGTGGTACTGGAAAGCTTCATGTGCCAACACGTAAGGGACACTACCAGAAAGACAGAAGAGGATGAATCAGCGAGACTGGACCTAGTATTCACCTTGATTAGTGCAGATATTGAGGACATCACATATGAAAGGCCCCTTAGGGCCAGCGTTCATGAGGTTTTAAGATTCGAATACACAGTAGAGTTACAAGTGGATAGGGGAGCAGGAAGAGTCGGATGATTGAAGACAAACTACAAGAACGGGTACTACACTGGAATGAACTTCCTGAACGGGGTTCATTGGGACAGAGATCTGGCAGGGAAGTCAGTAAACGAGATGATGGAATACGTGACAATATGCAAGGAAGCTGAGGAGAGGTTTGTACCCAAGGGTAACAGGATTAATGAAAAACCCAGGATGAGCCCGTGGTTCAGCCCAAGGTGCAGGGAGGCCAAAACCAAGTGTGCTAGGGAATGGAAGAAGTACAGAAGGCAAAGGACCCAGGAAAATAAGGAGAGCAGTCGTCGAGTCAGAAATGAATATGCACAGGTAAAAAGGGAGGCCCAAGGGCAATACGAAAATGACATAGCAGCGAAAGCCAAATCTGACGCGAAGCTGTTGTACAGCCACATCAGGAGGAAAACAACAATCAAGGACCAGGTAATCAGGCTAAGGAAGGAAGGATGAGAGATCACAAGAAACGACCAAGAAGTATGTGAGGAACTCAACATGAGATTCAAAAAAGTGTTCACAGAAGAGACAGAAGGGACTCCAGAAAGGCGGAGAGGTAGGGTACACCACCAAGTGTTGGACACAATACATACAACCGAGGAAGAAGTGAAGAGGCTGCTGAACGAGCTAGACACCAAAGAGGCAATGGGGCTGGATAATATCTTTCCATTGGTCCTGAGAGAGGGAGCAGAGATGCTATGTGTACTCCTAACAACAACATTCAACACATCCATCGAAACACGGAGATTACCTGAGGTATGGAAAACAGTAAATGTAGTCGCAATTTTTAAAAAGGAGACAGACAAGAAGCACTAACCTATAGACCAGTGTCACTGACATGTATAGTAAGCAAAGCCATGGAGATAATCAGAAGAATGGTGGAACACCTAGAAATAAATGAGCTTATCAACAACAGCCAACACGGTTTCAGTGATTGGAAATCCTGTGTTACAAACCTACTGGAGTTCTATGGAGCAGTAAGACAAGAGAGAGAGGGGTGGGTAGATTGCATTTTTTGGGCTGTAAGAAGGCGTTTGACACAGTTCCACACAAGAGATTAGTGTAAAAGCTGGAGAACCAGGCAGGGATAACAGGGAAGGCACTACAATGGATCAGGGAATACCTGCCAGGAAGACAGCAGCGAGCCACGGTACGAGGCGAGGTGTCAGAATGGGCACCTGTGACCAGCGGGATCCCACAGGGGTCAGTCCTAGGACCGGTGCTCTTTCTGGTATCTGTGAACATGACGGAAGGAATAGACTCCGAAGTGTCATTGTTTGCAGATGATGTGAAGTTGATGAGAAGAATTCAATCGGACGAGGACCAAGCAGAACTACAAAAGGACCTGGACAGGCTGCAGACCTGGTCCAGCAATTGGATCCTGGAGTTCAACCCCACCAAGTGCAAAATCATGAAGATTGGGGAAGGGAAAATAAGACGGCAGACGGAGTACAGTCTAGGAGGCCAGAGACTACAAACCTCAGTCAAGGAAAAAGATCTTGGGGTGAGTATAACGCCAGGCACATCTCCTGAGGCACACATAAACCAAATAACTACTGCAACACATGGGCGCCTAGCAAACCTAAGAACAGCATTCCGACATCTTAATAAGGAATCGTTCAGGACCATGTACACCGTGTACGTTAGGCCCATATTGATGTATGCGGCACCAGTTTGGAACCCACATCTAGCCAAACACGTAAAGAAGCTAGAGAATGTGCAAAGGTTTGCAACAAGCCTAGTCCCAGAGCTAAGGGGTATGTCCTACGAGGAGAGGTTAAGGTAAATCGACCTGACGACGCTGGAGAACAGGAGAGATAGCGGGGACATGATAGCGACATACAAAATACTGAGAGGAATTGACAAAGTGGACAAAGACAGGATGTTCCAGAGATGGGACACAACAACAAGAAGACACAGTTGGAAGTTTAAGACACAGATAAATCACAGGGATGTTAGGAAGTATTTCTTCAGCCACAGAGTAGTCAGGAAGTGGAATAGTTTGGGAAGCGATGTAGTGGAGTCAGGATCCATTCATAGCTTTAAGCAGATGTATGAAAGCTCACGGTTCAGGGAGAGTGACCTAGTAGCGAGTAGTGAAGAGGCGGGCCCAGGAGCTAGGACTCGACCCCTGCAACCTCAACTAGGTGAGTACACACACACAAAATCATACAGGTCTAAGTGATAATGGAAAATTTTGTACTCCAGTGTACAGCAACTAATATTAATAAAGAGAAATCTCTGCAAGTATACATTTCCTCCTTGCCCTATACACGAAATCACAGCTTCCCTATCTTCATCAACATTTAACAATTTCTCAAAATATTCCCTCCATCTTCCCGATACCTCTAACTGTCCGTTTAATAACTCTCCTCTCCTACTTTTAACTAACAAATCCATTCGTTCCCCAGGCGTTCCAAAATTTTTTCGTACTTTTTTACATTGCTTCACCACTCTCTTAACCTCATTTTCTCTCCATATACTCCTACCTCCCTGCATCACTTCTACCTTGTAAAAACCTCTCATATGCTAACTCTTTCTCTCTTACTACTCTCTTTACATTATTCCACCAATCGCTCTTCATTTCTTCCGCACCCATTTTCCTATGACCACAAATTTCTGCTGAACACATTAACACTATATTCTTAAACTTACCCCATTCATCTTCTACCCCATTGCTTATACTCACACTAACCCATGTGTCCTCCAACAGTTGTTTTTATCTTACTATAACTGCCTCCTCCTTTAGCTTATGAACCTTCACCTCTCTCTTACTTGCTGCTTTCAGTTTCCTTGTATTCCATCTACCTTTTACTCTCATTGTAGCTACAACTAATATATATATATATATATATATATATATATATATATATATATATATATATATATATATATATATATTGGTAAAAAAAATAGTTTAAAAGATGGGGTGGTAGGGGAAGTGGAATATTTAAACGGCTTCAGGAAGAAATTCAAATATTCCTCCTTGAAGCCTTTTTATCCACTTCTCCGAGGCTATGGGTCCCACAATTTACACCAGAGGTGGACCCCATCCTATATATATATATATATATATATATATATATATATATATATATATATATATATATATATATGTCGTGCCGAATAGGCAGAACTTGCGATCTTGGCTTAAATAGCAACGCTCACCTTGCCATATAGGACAAGCGAAAATTTGTGTATGCAATAATTTCGCCAAAATCATTCTGAACCTAACGAAAAAAATATATTTCACTGTGTTTGTTTAGTATTAAATTACTGTAAACAAATCTAAAATATATTTAGTTGGGTTAGGCTAAAATAAATTGCGCTTGTTATAATAAGGTTAGGTAAGTTTTCTATGTTCCTTTTGGTGCAAATTTATAAATTTTTACATCAGCATTAATGAAAAAAATATATCTTTAAACGTATAAGAGAAAATTTTAGAAAGGACTTAATTTTAAATGAGTTCTTGCTAATTGACCAGTTTTACATATTCGGCACGACATATATATATATATATATATATATATATATATATATACACACACACATATATGACGCTCAACCCACAGTACCACCCAATCCTACAATTACCACGCACCCAGACGAGCTAGGTGCTGTTCCGTGATCCGAGGACATACCATGGTGTAGGTGCCTCAGAGCTAATTTTGTTCTACTATCCGTTTGGTGTACTAGCCTCCACGAGCAGCATATGTCGTATTGTAACCATGAACGAGTGGTATTTAATCAATAACAACGTTGTGATTAGCTGAGGGCTTGAACCCTTGTTGTTTTGGCCCGCCTCATGATAAGCAAAAATTACACGACACTAACCCACAGGACCACCCAATCCTACAAGAATTACGCACCCAGCAAAGCTACGTGTTGTACCGTGATCCGAGAACATACCATGGTGTAGGTGCCACAGAGCTAATTTCATGCTACTCCCCGTTTTGTGTACTATTCTCCACAAGCAGTATATATAGTATTAAACCACGAACTAGTGGTATTTAATTAATAACAACACTGCGACTAGCTGGGGGATCGAACCTTTGTTGTTTTAGCTCGCTTCATGGTAAGCAAAAATTCTACTACGCTGTAACCCATGGGACCATACAGTCCTACAAGAATCACGCACCCAGCATCGTATGTTGTACCTGTTGTACCGTAATTCTTTTAGGGGTGTATGGAACTGGGTTAGTACACCGTGGAACTTTCGCTCACCGTGAGGCGGGCTAAAACACGGGATCAATTTCCCGGCTAGTCGCAGTGTTATGATTAGATCTTAACTATATAGAACAAGCCACGGGGATGGGGGTGGAAATCTTTAGCTCATGTACTTTCACACTTGTCAGTGCGTCATCAGGAGCTGTGCAATGTTGCAAGGGAGCAATCAAAGCAGGGAGAGAGGTCTCAGAGTAGCGTAGGTGTCACCGTCCAGGGTTACCCTTAGACTGATATATATATATATATATATATATATATATATATATATATATATTGAAATACATTTAGAAATGCACTAAGTATAGAGAAACACAAGATGGTAGCAAGTGTTCCCTTTCTGAATCACCACTCTGATCACCACCCCTGGATCACCACCCATACTTCCGATGAGTCTGGTCTCCAGATCCTTGAAATTCTTGGCATAGTTTTCCCAGGAGCCAAACGTTACAAATGTGCAAAGTTACCTAAATTTGGTAGTGGTCTTGGTAGTGGTGGTTGTTTTAGTAGGTTCTTGTTACGGGCTTATGTATAAAACACATTTTGGTGTTTTAATTAATTTATGGCACATGGCTCGAAAGTATTTTTTCAAGAGAGTTATCAAGATCTGGGGTTCTTTCGTGATCAGATATATGTTATAAACGCGTACAGGTGACAAAAGAATTTTTAAACCTGGAGTGACGGATGGCTGGAGGGTGTGAGGATGAGAGAGAGAGAGAGAAAGAGACAGTGTGTGTGTGTGTATGTGTGTGTGAGTATGAGTGTGTGTGAGTGTGAGTGTGTGTGAGTGTGAATGTGTGTGTGTGTGAGTGTGTGTGTGTGTGTGTGAGAGTGTGTGAGAGAGAGTGTGTGTGTGTGTATGTGTGTGTGTGTGTGAGTGTGTGTGTGAGTGTGTGTGAGAGTGCGTGCGTGTGTGTGTGTGTGGGGGGGGAATTCCGCTGAAGTCAGCAGGAGCTGGTAGGCGGATATGGAGGATCTTGATAACATTGTAACCTACACTCCTGTCTCGGAACATTTTATGTCCAGATATTATCACGGTGAAGATGGGGGAGATAGAGATAGGGTGAGAGGCTGTGTGAATGCCTAAGTGCATGGGGAGGCAGGGGAGTTGGTCAGTAGATGAGTGCGAGCGATCACGGAGGTGAGAATGAGCCAGGGAGGCAGGGAGGGGGACTGCAGGGAGGCAACCAGGTAAGCAGATGGATGGAAGAAAGCAGGCAGAGAGAGAAATAGAGAAGCAAAAAGAGAAAAAGACACGTAGGGAAGGTAGGATGGAGGGAGTCAGGCAAAAGGAAAGAAAGGAAGCAGTAACGGAAAAAGGAGAAGGGATATTACTAGTACCCAGGAGTGGTACTAGTAATATCAAAAGTGATGAACGTACCCATGAGTGGTACTAGTAATAACAACAGTGATTAACGTACCCAGGAGTGTTAATAATAATAACAAAAGTTATGAACGAATAGGGTGATAATTAAAAATAGAGGGAGTGATGGAATGAAATAGGTTCCTTGGGAGGCATATGAACAGATAGCAAGTACAGAGAGTATCAAACACGGACGTCGGGAGGGAGAAAGGAGGAAAGGAAACAATCAGGCAGGTACGTAAAGGGAGAGCATCAGACAAAAAAAAAAAGAAAAAAAAAAGACAGGCAAAAAGGCAGGAAAATATACAGGTAGGCTGGTTGGCAGGCAAGCAAGAGGGCAACCAGGTAGGCAGGTAGGGTGTTAGGCAGTGTTAGAAAAATAGTCTGGGAGGCTGACAGAAGCGTTAGGAGAGAGGCACGTAGGCAGCCAGGGTGACATTAAATAGGCAGACAGGCAGGCATACAGGGAGGAGAGAGAAAGGGAGTTAGTTATGTATATCTCGGTAGCTACACTGACTGTAATGCGGTGGCTGTCGAAGTATAAGCAATAATGACGCTACATAACAGATACATTGAGAGCCCTTTCCATTATATAACAGATGAAATGACAACCCCTCCATTATATAACAGATGTAATGACAACCCTCTTTATTATATAACAATCTATTATATGACAATCTCTCCATTATATAACTGATAGGCACGTAAAGAAGAAACACTGCAGCAGACCTACTGGTCCATGCAAGGCAGGTCCAAGTCACCAGCTTAAGCCACTGATCCGACCTAGTTAGGTCCAGATCCACTTAAGGAGCACAGCATCAGACCTATCAGCACAAGCTTATCAGATCCACCTCACACCCATTCGTGTATTTATCTAACTTATGCCCTTCCTGAATCTGAATTTTCCCAACCTGAAACCATTGCTGCGAGTCCTGTCTTGGCTAAATATTTTTAGAACGCTATTTATACTCTCTTTATTCATTCCTACTTTCCATTTATACACATCAATCATATCCTCCACTAATTCTACGCCTTTCTGGAGAGAGCAGATTCAGGGCCCTCATATATTTATATTATATAATGTGTGTGTGTGTGTGTGTGTGTGTGTGTGTGTGTGTGTGTGTGTGTGTGTGTGTGTGTGTGTGTGTGTGTACTCACCTAATTGTGGTTGCAGTGGTCGAGACTCCGCTTCTGGCCCCGCCTCGTCACTGACTGCTACTGGGTCCTCCCTCTCCCTGCTCCATGAGCTTTATCATACCTCGTCTTAAAACTATGTATGGTTCCTGCCTGTCTGTGTGTGGTGGGGGGGGGGAAAGACGAGGTTGTGCAAAGCACAGCTGGTATAAATACAACACCTTTCCTCGCACCAGCTACTCTCACCTAGCCTTGGCTGCTCTGGTGTTCAACTGAATCATCACTCTCTGATGACACTCATATATCTGATGCTTCCTTCATATCTGAAGTTCTACTGTTCTCTTCCTCCCCCCCCCCTCTTTTTCCTCCACCTTCCTTCTCTTCTACATCACTCTGATTACGATTTTATCTTCCAAATCTTCCGTGGTAAAATTAATTTTGTCAGTTCCGACCCGCTAGTGTCTTTCATCTTCCAGAGCTGAGAGTAAATTTTAACTTCTCCATAACTAACTTTCTTTTTTAAAATTCTCCCTAAACTTCTCTCTCCAACTTCCTCTGATGTTCATAATAAAATGAGCAAACAAAAAAATGAGCTGCAACAAAGAAAGTGTTGCAGAAATGTGTGGATATTTATTCTAATTCTGGCCACGGCGAGGCGCCATGTTGTGACATCACACTAATTCTGGCCACGGCGAGGCGCCATGTTGTGACATCACACTAATTCTGGCCACGGCGAGGCGCCATGTTGTGACATCACACTAATTCTGGCCACGGCGAGGCGCCATGTTGTGACATCACACTAATTCTGGCCACGGCGATGCGCCATGTTGTGGCATCACACTAATGAAGCATTACTGTTGTTTGGTTTATATTTTTTTATTTGCTTAGTTATATATATATATTCATATTTCTAAGATGGTTTACAGTGAATATCTAGTTTTGTCACATTACTTTATATGGTAATTTAAGGAGACCTGCGTGAATACAAGTATGTTATTTACACTGCAGTGCATGAAAAGTGTAGAAAAGTCAGACAGACGTTATTCATCGGATTAGTCACTATAGAAAATAATTAGGACTATGAGGATATTCATAAAAAAACTCAAGAGGGGGACCTGATTTTGATAACATATAATCAGCATAACTCGTCCTCATTTAAAACCGTTTATTCTCTTATGCATTACCCATCTTCTGTTTCTATTATTTGTGTAACTAATATTTATTATAGATATGAGCTCAAGTTAGTGTAGCTAATATAAACCTCTATATGTGTTTACCCACAAATAAGCAAATAAACAACACGGACACTTACACAACAGCGCCTCACCTTGGAGAAACCAGGCAATGGTAAAATACCCAAGTTCCTCGCTGACTGTTCAGCAATACCAACAAAATGCACTGGAACAACAAGTTTTTTTATATGAAGAGAAATGAGAATGGGCTTGTGAGGTGAGACAAAGTAAAAGAGAGTGACTGCTGTAAGAATGTAAAGCATTTATTGGACACGCCCAAAAAACAATCACAAATATTGCTGTCATCTTTGTAAGCCGTAAACAAGGAGACCAGAGTTACCTAGTGGTGGTATACAGCCCCTGATTGCCTGGAGACTTTTAGTTAGGCAGTGGTAGCCTGACTTCTAAGACAGGAGATGAAATGGTTTGATTATATAGTCTGGAGTTATCATTCCAACAAAACAGGTTCTTTCAGGCAATCAGCTGGAGAATATCCTGTTGTGACCTCTGTTATTTTTGGTTTTCACTCTTTTGTCATTAGTTTAAACTATGCTGAGATCCTTGTACATTTACAAACATTGTAAACAGTGCTTCGGCGAAGAAAGATCATGCATAAATCCCACAAATTATTGCTAAGTATGATATCTTTCCTTGTTGAATGATATTCATGACCATCTGGCCTTGATGTACAGCACGATGCAATGTTGCAGTCTTGCATCAGAAACACTGAAATAAGCAAAACTATAAATAAGCAGCCAAATAGAAATAGCACGTTCTGTGTGGGTCAGAGATCGCAAAACTCGCTCATGAGATAACATGCAGGGCCATACACAAATGAAGTTTGACAAACATGACACCAAGTAAAGACAAACATATTTACACACACGCAACCCAACAAACATGCGCGAGTTTTTTTTATCTTGAATATTTACCAGACTTGGTTAAATATGTAGATCGTGTCCCAGAGCTAATCATTAAATGGTGAGGAACGTCCAGCACTGCTGGAAGAATAAGTTTGGTAAAACATTCTCAAGAGTATTAGAATACTGGAAATGTTCCACTTTATAACACACACCAAGGATGCAGTGCAAGCACTCCCTGACATCAAGGATGCAATGCACGCACTCCCTGACATCAAGGATGCAGTGCACGCACTCCCTGACATCAATGATGCAATACACACACTTCCTGACACCAAGGATACTCCACACTCAATCTCTAA